>NC_136498.1:9198326-9243326 GCF_053919585.1 Euprymna scolopes
GGTTACGGGTATAATCTCTGTTTCTTTCTATGAATAATTTTATGAATTATGATCGTCATAATTATTTGTTTGTTCTCTGCTCTCTTTGTTCACACCCGATTGGCTCGTTAGTCTAGTGGTCCCCGTCAATCATTATTTTTATTTCTCATTGTAATATAATCTTCCTATTGCGATAGCCTCTTTCCAGCAACCGAAGTTTTGTGAAAATCCCTCCCTGTTGACTGTTTCCTATAGCATTGGTATTTTTACGAGTAAAATCAATCGACATCTCTTGTTTTCATAATAATCATTCTTCGTTCTTGTTACCTCATTATATTAGGCGGCCTTTATGCCTTACCTAAAGCGACTTTTATAAAAAATTTGTAAAACTGATAGTTGGCACCTTTTTGCTACTACTAATTTTATCTACTATTATAAATATGTATATGCTTTGAAACGATTTGACAAAATTAAGCCCAACCTGCTGTGCAAAAGCAAAATTGAGACAAATTCTAATAGACATTGTTTATTACAATTGTGACGGTCATTCACGAAAACATCTTTTTGTGCATCGCTATTCTATAAAATATTAGGTGTATATATATATATATATATATATATATATATATATATATATATATATATTCCAGGAAGAGATATCCAAAAACGAGGAGTACTTGAATTTCAAGAAAAGTCGTTGATAGTGCTCAATCAAAGAGTGCAACTTGTGTGTGTGACATATATTTATAATCTATTTAACCGATCATTATGAATTTCAGATCAATTTTTATATTAAGATATGGGTAGCGTGGATTTAATTTAGTTCAGCTTAATTTAATGCAAAGTAGATAAAATGTTGTTATAAGGTAATTCGTGTAAATTACGACTCCTTCCAATTTTGTGAAATTTTATCAATAGCAATTAAGTATCAGATCATAAATATTCCAAAGTTTAATTTCTTTGTAAAAATTTAAAGGATTTTAAAAGGCATAATATTGGCAAAACAAAACTTCAAATATTTCACATTTGCATAAAATTTATCAATTGATTTTAAGATCCCTTTAAGCTTCAACCTTATATATGAGCGAGAATGAGAATTTTGATCGAAATTTTGATAATGAGTATATGCTAACCAGTAGATCGTTCTCTTTTTGTTGTTGTTTTTTATCAGCGATTTTTTTTTATAAATTTGACGTTTTTATCTAATGGTATTGAAATTATGAGGAATTGTATCTTTCGCTTATGTTTGAAATTTCAGTGCAAACATAAACTTTGTCTATCAAAGTGCAAATTTGTGTTCCCCCTCATTCAATTATTATTTACCTGCTAAAAGGACATGACCCAGTAATGTCATTTTGCTCAATGACATTCTACATTCATAAATATATATTTTGCTTATTGCCGACTAGATAGCAGTAAAACTCGTCAATATCGAAAAATAAAATTTAACAACCCAAGATCATTTTCAATCTTTTGTTTTATATCTACATAGAGCACTTTTAATTCTGTTTTATTGCGAATGTCTTACCTCTGCAAGATTTGAATTATGTAAGGAATGAAAGGTCATAATTGTGAATCCTCAAAATTGATGTTCTCGAAATTCCAATTACTTGTAAAAGATAACGTTTTGTCTGGGGATATATAATGTTCCCAGCGATTATGGCTGAACGATGTTGACCACTAAATACATTGTCGTCATTGACTACACTTCTTGTCTCTCGGAATACGGCCATCGAACGTTGACTTGTCCTTCTATCAAGTAAACTGTTCCTGATAAAATATATGTCATCTGACGTCAAATTTTGCTGATTTTCAATTGATTCTTAATACTCTTAAAGCTTCCACCTTAAATAGTATAAAATACTTAAGGTATAACTACTACATGCGAATGCTGATTTTAATCTTTGTAAAGTGACATTAAATGGTCCGACATTGTTCTGTTATGAGAATTAATGTTACCTGTCATGTGACGTGTATGTTTTACTCCAATACTTAGTTCTTATTTAGTTTATGTTCGTTTTGCATATTTATGTTATAGCAGCCCAACGCCTTCAGGTTATCAAATACCGAAATACAACGGTCATTCTAAACGATTCGTTGAAAAAAGATTCATTAAATATCGTCATTAACTTTACAAATATATATTTGCCATTGTAAATTATATTAGGTAACATTGATAAATTATATTGATGCTAATTGAAAATACGTCCTCGGCATAGTCTGACAGAGTCTTGCGCATTTTGTAGTAGGGGTATGGCCTTACATCTGTCGGGCTGAGGTGTGATTCTGGCTGTTCCAAGAGGGTCCACACTACCAAGTCGTCGTCTTCCATCTTTGGAATTGGATAATTTTATTTCTTACTGTTTGAATGCAAAGGTAATTTTTAAATGCCCGAGTGCCCCTCCTTGATTCTACTTGCCTTCCAATCTTGCCGTAGGAAGTAATTAAATATATATGTATAAGTTTTTGTCTTTTTAGTTAGGAAGAAGGCATTAAATAATCATTTCCTTGTTTAATCGTGTTAATATGTAGGAATTAATTTCCTTTTCGAAAAAGTTACATTTTGGTAAATCTTTCCATAAAGTATTTATTCAGAATTATGATTTTGATAACAGAAAATCCCAAACAAGTTATACACATGCTGTATTCTCAATCAAAATATGAGATTTTAAGCTTTTTAGCACCGTTAAAACACTTAAAAGTTATTGGCTTAAAAGTATTGTTTTACGCTAAATTAATGGTTAAATTTTATTAGATTTGTGATCATTTTTGCGTTAAATACAAATCGCAGTTAATCCATATAAATCATGAACTGTGCATCAAAAAGATACCTTTATATTTAGTTCGCTGCACTTTATTATAACAAAGGCCCATGCAAAACTTGAGCCAGATTGAGTCCGTAAAAAACTTTCGAGTAAATGTGGTATTGTTGTAACTAATCCCTATTAATCTTCAATTGTTCATTAAACTGGTATCATAGTAATTAGTTTGCTGCACCATATCACAACAAAGCTCCATACATAACTTCAGACATACTGGGCGAGTAGTTTTCGAGAAAACCTCTAGAGTAAATATAGGAGTGTGGTGGCAAATTCCTATTAATCCTTAACTGTACATTGAACGGATACCATAATACTCAGCTCGCTGTAACACAATGGTTTATACATTATTTTAGCCAGATTAGCCCAGCAGTTTCCGTGAAAAGTGGAAAGAACTGACAAGGAGAAAAACAGACTAGCTAATAGAACTATGATATAGAATGCGTATGCCGAGTTCAGCGCGTGTGAGTTTCTAACATGTTTCCTTATTTGGAAAACGACAATAAAAATTATATGAGCTTTCTTGATTCATATCTCTTTGAGGTAAGACAAGATTTATAATAACAAAGGATAAACGAATCGTTTTTATCTTTCTCTTCCTGGGGTTCGTAATTACAGATGTTTTAAGTGTCTTCTCCTAAAAAAGACGTATTACAGTAAAAATTCCATGATTCTCTCTAGAATGTGCCGCTGCCATTGCGCACAGAAATCACTTTTTCCATTGCTTCCAATCTAATAGATTTACTGAGACTAAAGCCGTTTCCAGAACTGCTAGTAACCACTGTAAAAGAGTAATAAAGAACGCGAGAGAGTTGTATGCTCAGTCAGTTTAATCCAAAGTGGCTGAGCAGCGGCTTGATTACCACCAGTTTTGGCAAATAGCAAACAAGGTCCTGAAGCGTGTGCTCTAATCCAACTATCATCAATAGACCTAAGGTAATCTCGTCAGCATAAGACAAAGCAAAAATCTTTGCCAAGAACTTTGCAGCTAATTCTACCCTATGCTACTAAGGCCGTCAACCCCACGTATTTTCTCCTGCATCAGAAAACACGCCATGCGATATACACACATCAGTGGGTGATGTTGCCAAACCAATCAAAAACCTTGATTCCAGTAAAGCAACTGGCCCTGACGGCATTCCAATTATAGTTCTCAAAAAGTTTCAAGCAGAACTAGCTCGCAAACTTTAAAAGCAGTTTAAGCGTTGTCTTAAGGCAAATTGCTTCCCAACAGCCTGGAAAACCTCATCAGAATGCCAGGTATTAAAGAATTCAGATGATCGGCCATTGACATTACAAACCAATAAGTTTATTGTGCGTCATGAGTAAGTTGCTGGAATATGAATTAAACAGAGAAGTGGTGAACCACCTCAGCAAAATAGCCTTGTAAGTGACATGCAATATGTTTTCTGTTCTGCTAGATCTACAGTAGATAGGCTAACAGTTATATCTTATACGATTAGCGAATATTTCGATGGAGGCTTCCTTTTTAGAGCAATTGTTCTTGACACATCAAAGGCCTTTGATAGGGTATAGCATAAAGCTCTACTTTACAAGATCTCCAGCTACGGTAAAGCTGGAAATGTCTTCTCAATTATTAAATCATTTCTCTCTGATAGGTTCATAAGAGAAGCTGTTAATGGGCAGAAATCAGAAGTCAACAATATTAATGCTGGAGTCCTTGAATTTTCCATTCTGGGCCCAACTCCTTTCCTGATCTACATCAATGCTCTCCAAAATCACATCCAAAGATCATTCCTAGATATTTATGCTGACGCCACTACCATCCATGGCAACATATCAAAGGTCGTAAATGACCAAGTTCTCTCTGATTCTCTCTTCTCTGATCTGGAGCACGTGGAAACAGGTGGCTGGTTACTTTTTATCCCAATTTTTTTTCTTTAAATCATCAACCTTCTGACCCATCTGGCACCAACTGAAATGAATGGCTCTCGTCTTGGTGAGGCTATGTTTTAAAAGGCTTCTTGTTCTGAACTTTGCCCTGATCTAAAATGGAATACATACATCAAATATGTTGCCAAAGTCGCTGGAAAATGGTGAGATCCTTCTACTGCCCCATTAGATATCTCATTGCTGATGCAATTCTCTTCCTATATAAAAGCCAGGTAGTAGAGTACTGTTGCCACAGCTGGACAGGGGTTGCTAGAAAGCTTTATCCTTCCTTGACAGAGTTCGAAATAGACTTTGTAGCTTAGTGATGAATGCCCTTTTCTCTTCCCTGCAGATTCTTTCCGACAGGAAAGATGTTTTGTGTCTGTCCCTGCTTTATCGTTATTTTCATTGCAAGTGCTCGTCTGAGCTTCAATCTATGGTCCCCCTACCAAACTTTAACAAAACCTTTTGTATAACTGAAACCAATATCAATAATTCCCTCCCCACTATTTATTTAAGCCTAAAACTAAACGTAGATTCCATGAACAAATCTACACGGCTGTGGAACTTTCTTCCGTTTGCCTGCTTTCCAGCTGACTACAATTTAGTCGTCCTCAAGTCCACGTAAACACATTCTTGTTGAACTGTCGCGTTTAGTAATCCAATTTACCACATTTCCACTGCTAACGATTACTACGATATTATCCCATTATGCACTCATTAACTCTTATCATCGGATGGTCTCTGGGCCTTAATAAGTCGTGACTCCTATGTAAGAAAAAATTACCACTTAGCCCTAATGGGCTAACATTTAGGACCACGGAGAATTAGCGAGATGACGGCTTGCATTTCATTTAAAGATCTGCATCTAACACAGTAAGGGAAGCAGAAAACGGGCAGGAAATTCCAAGGTTATGCAGACCAAGGTTAAACCTATTTGAATAGAGAGCTTTTCGATATTTATGTGCCTCAACTGTACATGGGTGGGATGTTGATGCTTGTCGAGTTAGTTGGGAGTGTGTACGTTATATGAGATCGTCAGTAGATTCGAGTAAGATACTTCTAAATAAAAAAGGCGCAGGGATGCAGTACCGTGATGATGGAACATCAGTTGAAGATTAATTGATAGTATGGGACCTAAAGTTATTTTAGAGGCTCTTTTTATTGCAGATAACTTACTTAAATTATATATAATGCATATTACGATCTCTTTTGTTTATCCGCTATTCTAACGTTCATGATGATTGATTAGTTTAGGTGTGAATTGTGTACATAGAAATATACAAACCTAACTTTATATAAATGAACATTATTGCTTCATTCATAGTCAGATCTTTAAGAGTAACCCAGTCTTTTCGCTCATCGCACACTTACTGTTACCTATCCATATAAACTTTCTTCGCCGGCGGTTGATGTGGCGAGGTCCAGTACTGATAAAGGTAGCTCTCATTACGAAATCTCGTTGACTTGAAACGTATTCATCGACATGAAAGTGCTCGTACTCCTGTAGTGGTTTTTATGTATTATTGATGCATAATACATATAACCAATCCACATCTCAAGAATTTTGTCTTTTAGTCGGAAAATATAACCCGGTGTTGTCCAGGGCACCTCACGAAAATAAATAAAAAAAAGAAAAAAGACATGATCTGTGTAGACAAAATAAGGAACAAACGGTTAATTAAACAAAAAGTCAAAGTATTAACAACACAATAATATTCTTGATCGAATGTAAGAATATGTATTTATCTTCAAAACTAGTGTTTACAGAAACTCAACGTCTGTCTAAGATAGAGAGTAATTGTCTATCATTTTGGATGTAGATGTTCACCTGTGACTTTGCAACTCGTCAATTAACAGTCCACTGACGTGAAATCCTCTATCTCCGAGGAGTTAGAAAAAACGATAACCTTAAAGGGTTTAAACACGACAGCTCTCTTTATCCTAACTTCTAACTGGCATTTAATATCTGACTATGTATTACTTAATTATCGATTAATTCCAGTTCTAGCGTGTTTTACATATTCACGCATGGTCCCTGGACGCTGTCCGTCAATAAGCCACCAGATCAGTATCTGGCTAGTATCGTCCAACCTTGGAAACTGGATTTCTCTCTCAATTAATCGGCTTCTTTTGTTGTCTAGATTAGTCGAGCACGTGATTTTCCTCTGCGTCGGCACTTGTCATAGTCTGACAGATATACCATACGAGCTGTCTCCTGACTTGTAAAAAAATACTATAGAATCGGAAAACGCTCTGCACCATTAAAAATATGTGTCACTATGATTTACCCCAAATTATGAGTGTAGAAAGTTTGACCATTTATATATATATATATATATATATATATATATATATATCAGAAAAGTTTATGAGGAGGACTTTACTAATCAAGAAAAAGCAAATTCCAAAACCAAGTATATATTAGTTATTTATATTTTAATCACAACCAAATGAAAAGGCTCAATACATACACTGAGTGTAGTAGAATTTAGGATAATACGGTTAGTCATTTTTTCTTATAACATTGAACTCTGAATGAACTGTCCACATGAATTATGTTTTTAAAGTTTTGTGACTACAAAAACTTTAAGTTTCAACCTATGTAGCAACCAGCAAATACATATAAATGTTAAAACTTTTAACGTGACTTTCTGACTATTTCGCTAAAAATGTTTTCCTCTGATGAGAAAAAATAGCATTCTTTGAAAATCCGCGGATTAAGGAGCACCAAACTTTGGAGTATTCTGCCGAATAATAAAAACTTTTTGTTAAATGCTACTTTACAACAATATTCTTATGATTATATATATATATATATATATATATATATATATATATATATATATATATATACTAGCAAAAGTACCCGTCGTTGACTGGGTTCAAAAACGGCCTACAGAAAATGGACCCTGATTTATGAAAGTATGATAGGTTATGAAAAGGAAGGGTTGTAAAGAGATAGCTTCGAATTTGCGGGTATCAAAACCAAAGCAAAATATGATGAAAGTAAAAATAAAATAGACAAACCCCATAATTTATTATACCATACATGTTCACACTGAAACACTTATCACAATATTCTGTGGATCTATATTAAAAAAAACTTGTTAAACTTTGTGACATATTTCCATTCTATGAAGGTCACGCGCGAACGAACACCCCATGATTTTATTATACCATATTTCTTCAAACTGCAACATAATTATCAAAGTATACTTACGCAGATAGATATGAAAAGTCTTTATTAAAGGTTGTGCCTATTTCCATTCTATGGAGGCCAGGCGCGAACGCATACCCCACAATTTTATTATACCATACCTATTGAAGTTAAAATATACTTATCAAAGTGTTATTATGTACATCTATATCAAAAACACTTATAAACGTTATTTTTATTTTTTTATTTCCATACTTTGTGAACCAGGCGCGTAAGCAGACCCCACAATTTTAATGAATCATCATTATGCCAGATCAAACATACCCATTTCTGTGTCTCGATACATCTTCTATCATTATATATGTGATCAGTATTCTATAATAGTCAACCATATAGAAGCCTATTCCTGACCAGACACACACACAGTCGTTCAGCTTTATATATATATATATATATATATATATATATATATATATAGTCCTGGCCCAAATCATAAGAACACTTAAGAAAGTAAGCGTTTACGCATAATTTCGAATTTTTAATCAAACAAATGGTTGAAACCAAAAGGGAAAATATGATGGAAAAAAATGAAATTTGCTTCATTCGAAACCTGAACCCTAATCTAATAATTATTTTAAAAAAAAACAAACATTTTCATCTGGTCAAAATGATAAGACCACTTTAATAAAATCGGTTAGTTTTGAAAACATGAATACGAAAAGCTTTCTATGTTACTAAAAGCAACTTGTTAGTGGATAAAAAACATCTTAATAAATTATAAATGGCGAAAGGGAAACCATTATCAGGGTTTGAGAGAGGAAGGATCATGGAGCTTAATAGGGGTGGACTATCCCATAAATCCATTGCAAACGAAGTGAATCGTAGCAAAACGGTCATCACAAATTTTTTTAAGACATCCAGATCAATATGGGCACAAAAAGAGTCCAGGTCGACCCAAAATATAACCCCATCACTGGATCGCCGTATCAGAAGAAGTTTAAAAAAACTCCAGTATGAGCTCAAGTCGATTGAAAAGCCAAACAGCAGCAGAATGTAGTCCAAAACCATCAGAAGGAATCTGAAAATGAAGGGTTTCAATCATTTAAAGCGACTGTGGAACCCACGTCTTCTTGAACAGCACAAAACTAACCGACTTAAATATGTCGCTAAATACCAGACTTGGAATGAAGAGAAGTGGAAAAATGTAATTTTCTCCGATGAGAAAAAGTTTAATCTATATGGTCAAGATGGATTTCAACACTATTGGCATGATAAAAATTTGCCCAAAGATACTTTTTTCAACTCGGCATAGTAAAGGAGGGTCTTTAATGATCTGTGGTGCTTTCTCGTCAGCTGGGATCCTAAAGTTGCAAGTAGTGAAAGGCCGGCAAACCTCATTGAAGTACATTTCAATGCTTAAAAATGCTTCTATCAGGACTAAAGGTCACGATTTTCCAGCAAGAATCGCTGCGAGACACACTTCTCGACAAGCACGAGAATACTTTTCTTCAAATAATACAGAATTGTTAGATCATCCAGCATGTTCTCCGGACCTCAATCCCATTGAAAATCTTTGGGGATGGATGGCAAAAGAAGTTTTCAAGGATGGAACCCAATATGATTCCATGAAGGAACTTTCTGATTCAGTTTTCAGTACATGGGATAAAATTCCTTCGCAACTGATAAAAAACTTGGTTGCAAGCATGCCAAAGAGAGTTTTTTTGAAGTAATTCGTAATAATGGAGGCTATACTAAATACTGAGACCCTTTTTAGTAATTTATAATTGCCTTTTTTTAGATAAATTATCAGTGGTTTTATCATTTTGACCAGGTGAAAATGTTTGTTTTTTAAAAATAATTATTAGATTACGGTTAAGGTTTCGAATTAAGCAGATTTCATTTTTTTCCATCATATTTTCCCTTTTGGCAATGGTTTCTGTTGTGGAGACGCCTACTAATTATCATAGGCGGATGAGTGAGATATATAAAGGTATCAATCACCAATACCAGGGGATTCCGGCAACGACGTCAAATAGGCAAGACGCTTATGCTGCCTCCATTAAGACATGCAACACGCCACCTGCCGGAGTATCTCCAACTGAATTATATCTGAAGACATGTAAATATGTATATAACTTTTCTTCCTTACATATTATTGTATACCTTTACTTTCGTGTTCTCGTTAATTATTTGTGCAGACACAACAGTGGCGACGGGAATTTGAAAAAAGACTTACGCGGGATAAACTCCACAATTAAAACGCATCAGCGGCGTCGAGAATTCAAAAAAAGACTTACGCAGGATAAAATCCACTATTAAACACAACAGTGGTCTCGATAATTCGAAAAAAGACTTACGCGGGAAAATCCACTACTAAACTCAACAGTGGTGTACAAAAAATACGAACTCGAAGAAAAAAATATCTACTGTTGAACACAACAGTAACATCGAGGATTTTGAAAAAGATTTACTCGAGAATTCACAGTATAGACAGCGACAGTATTCGAAAAATAGTTTACGCGGAAAGTTATCACTGTCGAAAAAACAAAAAAAGAAAAATAAACGAAAGTAAGTTCAACAATTTGTCGAGCGAAGATTTACTCCAAACAAAAGAAAAACAAACGAAAGTAACTACAAAATTGTCGGACGAGTTATTCAAACACAGGATACTTGAAAGCAAAATACCAATAACCATTTCGAAGTGACTACGAAATTCAAAGAAAAAAAAAGGTTTTCGCTAGTACATCGTGAACTAAATAATGCAAATTGTCTTGAAGGAGAAAAGTGACCATTTCAAAGATACTACGAAAAGTTAAAGAAAAAAAGGTGTTTTCGCTAGTACACCGCGAACAAATTTATGCAAATTATCTTGAAGGAGAAAAGTGACATGTTTTTTAAGCTGTGCTAAGAAAGGATTTTTTTCTTGTACATAATCAAAGCTTAACGGACTAAGAGAAAAATAAAGTACATTTGCTGTAGAACGGAGAAAAAAGGCCAAAGACCCTAATGTTTTGATGTGATGTTTTGAATATAATAAACTATTTATGACCGTAGTTTCATTTCATTCGGCCGAAACACTAAGAAACGGGTCTTAATTAGAGTTGGGCCCGTTTTTTGGGGGGGGCTGTATTATTGTGTTGTTTACCGTATGATAATATATCCTGTTTTTCTCATATTTGATTGTAAAACTTGCAATTCTTTTCTATTGAAAATATTTCATAGAATTCGACTCATCCAAAAAAATTTCTCTATATACAAAATACCTTAAAAGTAAAACTCAAAAACGGAACATAACCATACAAACACTGTTAACCTCCAACCCTAAAGCTTGTGATCAAACTCTTAATAAAACCTTCCAGTCAGCTATATATTTGTGGACGGGCAACGCTAATGAATAAATATTGCAGCTCGACAGATAATATCCACATAATTGTTTACCTTCCGACAAACACAACCAAAACCAATAATTAACCCAGCAAAATAATGTAACCGCATTGCAATTTTTTTTTGTATTTTGTTTATTTTGTATTATTTAAAATGTTTGGACTAATTTTCTCATCAATTTGCTGGTGCTACCAGATCAGGCTATCTGAAGCTATCGGCTTCCGGGAATGAATGCACTAAACATTAAGATTATTACCTTTTTTCTTTTTTCTTTACATAAACTCAATAATGTCAAAAACAACAACATAAAACATGGATGAAAACAAAAAGATGTTCCTCAACAAAACAACCGAACTTCATGGATAAATATTTGAAGATATAAAGAAATTTAACAATGAAAACGTTTTTCTAAAATTACTGAATTCGGATTAAATAATTCGCAAAGTTTTGAGATGTCGTAAAGCTAAACAACCATATAAAACAATAAAAATATGGTTGATACGCCGTAAAAAGACTACAATGTAACATAACGAATAAATATTTGAAGATATAAAGAATTTGAAGAATGAAAAGAATATTTTCAAATTACTGAATTCAGCATTAAAATAAGCAAAATTGGTTTACATGATATAAAACAAAACAACTAACACAAACATGATCGATAAATACTTGAAGCTATTAAAAAGTTTCATCTGGAAAGGTTTTTTTTTCAAAATTACTAGATCTCAGTAAAAAGAACATGAAAAAAGTTCATATGCTATGTAACGAAACAACCAACCTAAACCAAACTCACGAATAAATATCTGAGAACATAAACAAGTCTAAACATAATGTAACGTTACGTGGCGTTACATTTACTTTAGTAATTCATGAAAATAAAACTGGAAAGAAATAAAAATCCGGATCTGAGTTTTTTGGGGTTTTTTTTGCTGTTTTTTTTTTTAGTGCAAATAGAGTGCATTACTCTTACTTTTCAACAATGTCTGATTTTTATTTTTTATTGTTCATTTCGCCTGCCACGAAATTACGAAACCCATGCTTCCACGTCTTAACACCAGCTTAAACGTCTTTCGGTGCCACCACGGCCCAAGACGTCCATCTCACCTGAAAGAGTTTTTCTTTCTTTTCGGCCATACGCTGGCAGTGCTCAACTTTACGCGTCCATGTTCTTTTTTTTTTTTTGACACGCGCTTTGCTTATATGTCCGGCCACGTGGAGTATGTTTTTTCTTTTTCTTCTGACGCCTGCGCACTCTTCCTGATTTGCATATGTGCTTTAACCACAACTTCTGCTAATATCTCCGCAAACCAATTATCCTAAAGTTTCTGCTTATATTTTCAGATACCCCCACACGCGCTATGTTACAATAAAAACTGTTTCCAAAATTACTGTAATCAGCATTGAACAAGCGAAAAAGGTTTATATTCTGTAAAACAAAATAACCAAGCACCACGAATAAATGCTTGAAGATATAGAGAACTCGAAACATAAAAAGAAATGAAAAGGGTAGATTTGCCGTAAAATAAAATACCAAACCCACCCAGACCACCTTAGTTATTATAACAACCAAGATGAGAACCTTAGTCTGAACCATACAAATAATGTTTATTACCTATCTTCATCTCAAATATTCAGAAATATTTATTTTATTCATTATTCTTTTTTTTCTTCTGAGTTGGCAGCATTCAAAGATATTTTAATTCAAGTACAGTCTGCATTGCTTTATACGAAATGGAAATAAGTCGAATGTTTCCACAAGGGACATTTCTTTCATACATTGTTGCAATCGAAGACATTCAGCAACAAGAAAAGCAATTACTGAAACGGACATATGGCGCCAAATGTTAGAAGCATCAGTTGAAAAACCAGTGCACTCTATCCGGTCCAATACGTTTGAATGTTATACTTAGTCATGCGTCGTGTAATATCCGAAACAGATGCAGAAATCCGTCACAGAAATATGCACATTACGATGAAGGGACTTTTGAAAATAACAGGATACTAAAGACAATAAATTAGAAAAACGAAAATGTACATTTATACATTTTTTTCGAGAAAATTCATACACATGTATTTACAAAAACCATCATAAGTAGCAAGGCTTTAGGTTACTCCTGGAAGACGAATCCTCCCTGATTTCCAGCCACCTTACTAGTGATTGTCATTCAGGACGCGTATACCATAGTCGTCATGCTAGGCACTGTAGGTGAGTGACATTATTAACGTATAGCTAGATGTCTGTATACGGCGCTTGGTATTCCGAAATTGCGGCCTTTGTTATTATTCACGAGGATCAAAATTTCTTTCAGTGTTACGTTTTAGTGTGAACCTAACTACAATATGGCAGCATTCAAGATAAATATAAACAAGTTTTTGTTTAGTTATTAAATAATAAAGTTCTGTCCGATTTTCATCATTATAGCGTTGTGTCACCTGATACTCATTAACCATTTGCCTCAAGTTGTCTTCGGCTCCTGTTAAGTGTGATCGCCTTTTAAAAAATAGGTACTGTAGTCATACCGTTCAGAAAGTGGGTATTGATTAGTGCCTTTAAATATAATTTGGTTGATAAATTCAAATGTAAATGGCAAGATTGCAACTGCTACGAGGTGCCTTCAATAAGTTTCCAGACATTTTGGTACAGGCATTTATAAAATTACATTATGTTATTGCTATACATTTTATAAGATGGCTGACCAATTTTCATGATTTCAACTTCAAATGAACAGCTGCAGGATAAATTAGAATACACCCTACTAACGAATGGTGAATTTCAAAAATGCAACCTGGACGTGAAGACACTTTTAAACTTGCAAAATACCACATAAACGTATGGAATGCTTCAGACTGCTTTTAGACCACCTTACATTAATCAAGCATCAGTTTTTGAATTGCATAAAAGATTCAAGTAAGGTAGGGAGTCTATGAGGGATGATGAGAGGTGTGGTAGGGGTAAAAAGATTAGTCAAATAAATTTTTTTCTGAATAAGTACCGTCATGTGTCTATTGAAACAATAATTGCACAGTTTTATGCCATTGTGAGAACTGCACACACAATTATTCGCCAGCGACTGAAGATGCGAAACATCAGCAGGAAGTTTGTCCCAAGAGTGGTCAAAGAAGATCAGAGCGAAAGACGTTGTTATATCCATAAACACAGTTCCTCTCCTTTCTAATAGTCCAGACCTTGCTCCTTGTGATTTTTTTGGCTATTCTCTTAGCTCAAGAGGCTCCTCTTAAAAGAGGCAATCACTCTTCAAATTAGGTCAGTGTATTTCCAACAAGACAATCCACAACTATTTGACCAAGATAAGCATCATGACAGTTCCTCCCCTCACCAAAAGTCTAGACCTTGCTCTCTGTGTCTTTTTTCTTATTCTGTAAGCTCAAGGAAACCTTAGAGGCTGTCGTCAAAAGACAATAAGGGAGATAAACAGTATTTTCATTAGTCTGGCATAAAGGGCTGCTGATAAAAATTAAATTGTACGGTATAACTGGGCGTATACTAGAGATACTTAGACCCTTTTTAGAAAATAGAAGCATAAAAGTTGTCATTGGCGGACGTACATCTAAGCAGCATAACATTTATGCAGGAGTACCTCAGAGGTCGATCCTTGGACAATTTTTATTCCTGATATTCATAAACCACTTCCCTGATAATGTTGTGTCCGAGATGGATATATTTGCTGATGATACAACGCTCTATAATATGAATGAGGGGAGAACAGACGTACATAAATCTAAGACAATGGCAAAATTGTTAGAAAATGACCTCCAGACTATAGTGGAATTGGGGCTGCAAATGGACGGTAACATTTAATGCTAGTAAAACTAAGCTGTTCTCCTTTAACAATTACAAGATGCCTCTCCAACCCCCTACATCCATGACAAATTGCACCATACATGAGAATTCTACTTTCAAACTCCTCGGCCTAACATTTGCGGGTAATATGAACTGAAACAAATACATTGAGGACATTGCAAAGGCTGCTGCAAAGAAGGTGGGTTCCCTCTATCAAGCTAGAAGATTACTCACGCCTGAGAGTATCCTGTACTTGTACAAGGTTACCATTTGCTCACACATGGAGTATTGTTGCCACATCTGGGCTGGTGCATCTGCCTCTTAGATAATGTCCAAAAACGAGTTGTGAATCTAATCGGTCCCGCTTAATCAACTAAGCTCCAGCCCCTGTCTTATCGCAGCAATGTTGCATCACTGTGCATGTTTTACAAATATTTTAATGGAATGTGTTCTGATGAAATGTTCCACTTATACCCCCTCGACGTACATATCCCCGACAAACCCGCTTAGCAATAAGATCCCAACCTTCACTGTTGTTGTCCTTTGCAAGAAAGTTTTCTATTCTAATAGTTTCTTCCCTCGAACAGCTGGACTTTGCAATTCTCTTCCTGTTCCCTGCTTCCTTGGCTCTACTGATATGCAGAAGTTTAAATGTAACATAAACAAATATCTTGTTTATCTTTCCTAAACATGACCCCCAAATAATAGCCTAGTAGCCCCTTACGTCCAAGTGGCGATATGCTTTGTAAAGGGTGAACATACTTAAAAGAAAGAAAGAAAAAGGCTATCACGAGGGTCATTTACACGTTTACACAGGCGGACTTCCATGGGCGTTCTTGAAATTGTTGGAATGGTGAAACAAGTGCAATGCAGCCGGAGAATATTACTTTGAAGTGCAATAACTCATGTCGGTTCTCTCTATCTCTATTCTTCTATAAAAGTTACTTTGTGTGTGTGTGTGCGTGTGTGTGTATGTGTGTGCGTGTGCGTGTGTGTGTGTGTGTGTGTATGTGTGTGTCTGTGAGAGAGAGTTACTTTCTCATAGGTTTCGAAACGGCTGAGACTATCTTTTGCAAATTTCACACCAATGGAAATTTATATGTTTGGCAGTGTTCTTAGATATGTTTTGTACATAAATTAATCCGATAAGTATCGCAAAATCAATAATGTGTGATCTTAAAAAGAGCCGTTCTTCTCTTATAAATAAAAAAAATTACATGAGAACATGTTACGTTACACCTGTGTAATATATTTTCCTGTGAAAAAACTACTTTTTCATCTATAAGAGCGGAACGATTATTTTAAGATGGACAAGCCCAAATATCAGCTGACCTGACACTGTAATATTACGGGGAAGAAGAGGAGATTTTGTCTTTTATTCTTATGTCTGATTATGATCAAGTTGTTGCATAAGTCCCAGCCATTTCATAAGACTTGTTGTTTTAAAACATGTTTTGATATTTGGGAAAGTGTTATATATCATTAGAAAACACGTATTCTATTCTTCAAGATAATGGTAATCGGCTTTTGTTCATATATTTTTTGTCGTTTTTTTCAGAACCGTCAAATGGATTGTCAAGTAAATAAAAAAAAATCACATTTTCGACACATTCTTCTTTTCGCCTTTGATCAAAGTCGAATTGCAAAGGAAGTTATCAAGGATATTTGTGCCGTATATGAAGAAAACACTATAGCTGAGAGAACTGTTCGAGATCGGTTTACAAGATTTAAACACAGTAATTTTGACCTCAATGACGGATCTCGTTCTGGAAGACCAATCAAAATAGACGAAGACCAACTCAGGTTTCTTTTGAAGGAAGATAGCCATCAGACATGTAAAGGATTGTGTGAAAAGATGAAATGTGATTTTGCGACAATTACACGCCACCTTCAGTCGATGGCAATCACACAAAAACTTGGAGCTTGGGCCCAACACGAACTTACTTTTTCTGTTAAAATTCTTTGATTTTATTTAAAAGAAAACTGCGGGAACTGATACAATAACTTAATAATAATGCCATTATTACGCTGTGTGTCTTTATTGTTATTATTATTATTATTATTATTATTATTATTATTATTATTATTATTATTATTACGTGTGTATCTATGTATGGATGCCTATGGATGTCTATGTACGTGTATGTGGTCATGTCACCTTTAGTGTGTGTACATAAATATATTGCGATAAAGTCACCATACCTATTTTTTCTTTCATCTTTGTCTTATCTTTGAGGATGCGATTCTTCCCACCACTGGTCGATGATGGATAAGAACATCTGACGTAAACATAGCTCTGATTTTCTGGCATGAATTCTTTATTCGTCTACGAGTGAATGAGGAAGTCATCACATTGTCGATCCAAGCTTTCCTTTTGCGCTTCTTTCTTCGGCCTATTCTGCGTCACTCGACACGCCTGTTTCGTCCAAAATCGGAAGCTAGACTGCACTTGGATGCGAGCCAAATTATGTCTATCTTTTTTTTTCATGGGCTTACTCTCTTTCTTTCTTTTCACGCCTTCTTTCACACGAACCAAATGACACCCCAGGTATGACCGCTGACCTTAACTACAGCGTTTGACAGTTGTCAACACTTAACCCCTTGAACTCTTTTTGCACTAACCAACCCAGCAGAAAAAGCACAATTTCCAACATGTCGACTAACCCAGGAGAAATTATATATCAACATTGTAAACAAACACAGACGGAATTTCACGACCGCCATTATCACACTTTATTTATTGCGAATAAGTCAACCGACCAAATTATTCCCCAATATATATTACATAGAGGATTGTTTCTTGAATAATGCATACGCAATCTGCATATGTTAAAATATCATATTTAAGTGTATTGTACGACCATGCAACGCTGGGCGTCCAGTTAGTGTGATACATAATTGCAAGATGTGAAATTATTTTTTCACATCCCTAAGGCTATGAAAATACAATCCCAAAACTATATGCATTACAAAGAAGAACTTTTGAAATACAAAGGAATATGCAAGTAATAGTTTACACAACGAAGATGTACATTTACATATTTATAGGATAAAGTTTATGTAATTATCGATGTAAAATCATCGCTATCAGGGTTTTGGGTTGTTCTAGAGGAGTTCTCTCTAGCATTTATCTCCCACCCACCGCAGAAGTTCGTGATACAAGTTTGGAAAGTGGGAAGAATCGAGCCAGCGCCCCTAATGAAAGAGCATTCTGGCTCTGCAGAAAATGCCTGTGTAGCCCCGTCGGCATTCCCATGTGGCAATTCAGATAAGAAGCAATACAATTATATCACTCTCAAAACGAAAGGCAATGCCTGTGATTGTGGGATGCACTCTTAAGGCTACCCAAATCGGATACCTCAGCCCAACAAGGTTATCGAAATGTCCCAGTTTCTGAAGAAGTAAAATATTGAGGTGTGAACCAGGAATAATCTGTAACACCAATTGCTATTGAACACCAAATGAAAACCTGGTTTCCATCTTCTTAAGCTCCTGATAGAATCTTTCCCTCTGCTCGTCACTCATTGGACACAAGTTCTCAAGAAACAGGCAAATATTTGCAAATAGGTAGTACTCATGATGTGGACCAATTTTCTGAAAGAAGTTGTTTACAAGTTCTTCATAGTTGCTGACATTATTGTTGCCAATGATATTCTTCACTACCATACATATGCCTTTTATGCTTCCTATTAAACTTCGTTCAATGAACTTCCGAACCTGAAGAGCATAAAGATGCCAGCTTTCAACTTTTCCATGGTCAATTCTGGAAATGCCTTTGACAAGTAAGAAGCGTTCCAGAACCGTATGCAGAGTGAATTGCGGGATGAACAGTATTCTGTCTCTGTCCACCAAGAGGTCGTTGATGACGTTCCTTTCATTGCAATGCACCAATTCCTCCAGCACAGGCCAATTATTCTTTGTGTATGATGAGCCCCAAGTTTTGGAAGATTTCGAAGTTTTATGATTTCAGACTGATCTTTTTTCGATATAACTTAGAGCTATGGGGCCTGATTACTTTAAATACACATTTCCAATCAAATCAATTATTGAACATTGCATTTTACCCCCATTAATTTCTTCTAAAATGATCCACACATCACTACATGTATACTAAATGTAAAAACAACAAAAAAACATGTAGTCATATTTCATGAACTTGACCTGATTAAGCAAAAACAATGTAATCTGGAGATTCAGCGCGTCATATTTGTCCGAGAAAAGCTGAAAAACGCAGAAACCGAATTTATTGTTTAGCAGTGCTATCAAAACTCTTTGCAAAGAAAAAAATTGAAAGCAAATGTCATTTTTAGATTTTAAAATGTTAAAGAACTCATGAACGACATTCGGTTCGTAAATCCAATATAATAGAAACGAAACTGTTTGTTTGTTTGTGAGTTTATTCCCTATGGACTCTGAAACGGCTGGACTGATTTTTTGAAATTTCAGACGATAGTATTGATGTGTCTAGCAGTATTCTTACGTAGACTTTGTATCAGAATGCATCTGATAAGTATGGAACATCGATAATTGAAAAAGTCCGATTAGAGAAGAAATTACGATTTTTACCAAAGTTAACACCTTTATGCAACCTAATATTACTAATATATTTAAAAAGTTTTATCACCGCAAAAGCAGAAAATAAATAATGAAATATACTGTAAATTCTTTTATATTGCATTTTAATTTTATAAAAACAGCAGTTAGTGAGATAAGAGAGAGGCGTTTTTGAAACGAACTTTTCTATTTGGAGCACAATTAAACATAGATACTTGACTTTTGCATTTAAAACTCATTAAAAAGTCATTATTTACAGATAATTTTATAAAACCAACAGTAGATTTTCTACAGTGCAATATATACTACAACATATTGTGTACTAAGTAACTATAGAGAGGCATGTGAAGTTCCCCCCCCCCGGTACACTTCCAGGGTGAGTTTCCTAAAGGAGCACATAATCGATTCGATTAAAGATTGAGCAATTTACCGATTTCGATGAGAATAAAGTATGGAGTGAGAACATTTGCTGATCCGCATTCAATGCCGGAAAACATCAGGTCTCCCTGCAAATAAAGAAGTGTGTGCGTCTTGAAAAGATCTAGAAGAGACATATCAAGCAATAATATGTAAGTAAAAGTAGCATTCTACATCTTAAGTTAACGGTGTTGAAAATTATATGAAAATCAATAAAAGCCAGACACGTAGAAAAGAAAACAGTAAACGTTCATTTCGAATGTTGTCTTAATAACTCATTTTTGTTCGTATCTGAAAAGAAAATTATCATCGCCGTTATTTCAGCTCCCTTCAACTACTTAGGGAGAATAAAATGATAGTCATTTATTCTTTTGTATATTTTAATGGAGTCTAGAGTTTTTGTTTTGTCTCGTGTGTGTCGTCGTATGCATTAGTGTGCGCGTATGTTGTTGGGTTCAAACCCAACCTTATTCGGGTCATGCAATTATGATATTGCGAAGCGAAATACGCCAGTATGTCAATACGTGCCTAGCATTATTAGCAGTATTATTATGAAAAATAGACCCTCTTTTTGTGAACAGAGGAAGCGTTCCTCATGTTTAGAGGTGTTTAGTCTCTTAGATATTCGTTTATTGTGTGTATATATATATATACATATATATATATATACATATATATATATATATATATATATTATTCCTCCGTGCCTCATTCTTGTATGCATGCAGCCTAGTTATCCAACTCTTCCCCCATTTAACTAAACTGAGAATTTAGTTATTTATCTATCTTTATTTTTTTGTTTTTAATTTTTTTTATTTTTTCCTTTTCTTTTTCTTTTCACTTTACTCTTCATCCTTTATCCCTTAATTTTATTTACCTTTTCTCTATTATTATTATTATTATTATTATTATTATTATTATTATTATTATTATTATTATTATTATTATTATTATTAATATTATTATTATTATTATTATTATTATTATTAATATTATTATTATTATTATTATCATTATTATTATTATCATTATTATTGCCATCATTATTATTATTATTATTATTATTATTTTTATTATTGCCATTATTATTATTATTATTATTATTATTTTTATTATTATTATTATTATTATTATTATTATTGCCATTATTATTATTATTATTATTATCATTATTATTAATATTATTATTTTTTTATTATTATCAGTATTATTATTATTGCCATTATTATTATTATTATTTTTATTATTGCCATTATTATTATTATTATTTTATTATTATTATTTTTATTATTGCCATTATTATTATTATTATTATTATTTTTATTATTATTATTATTATTATTATTATTTTTATTATTATTATCATTATTATTATTATTTTTATTATTATTATTATTAGTAGTAGTAGTAGTAGTAGTAGTAGTAGTAGTAGTAGTACATTTTACTCCTATTATCCCACCATGCCAATCATCAGCATCCTAAATTTTCGTTTGTCTTTTTATCCACCCTCAAAAACTTTGCTACTCTATCCGTATACCTCTGCCTAATACCCCAACCCCCTCCCTGTATATCTAATAACAAAGAAACCCTATAACTATTGCTACATATTATCTAATATATATTGGTACTCTGAAAGTTATTATTATAGCCTTACAACTACCTACCGAGTCCCACCCCATAACTTGCTCCTTTAACTCACTTCCGAACCCTCCCCCGCGTCACTAAATTTAAACCCTGGAACAGGACGCCCAATGTAATCCCTTTTGTTCAACTCTGCTTACAATATTCCCATTCGCTCTTTCGCCTTAAATGATCATCATAATACCCGTCCCAAAAATTATACACATTTCATAGTGCTGTTGTCGTCTCGGTTGCATCTGTCAATAAAATGACCCTACATAGATAATAGATATCTTACACACCGATAACATAGAATTACCACCCATCCACACTATACCTCCCCTTAAGCCTTAAAACATATACTACATACATTTAAGATTATGATAAAAACCCTATACACCTTTTTACATTACACTATATATAATACGCTCCTCCTTTTTTTTAGAATTCAATATAACTCACCCCCCAACATCATCTATAATTTAAATTGATCTATTTCGTTCCTAATGAATCCAACGCTAGACGCCGCATCCCCACTATGTTACCTAGCATCTTCTCTACTTTCCTGATGAGAAGCATTAGGCTTCGAAATGCCTTGGCATAAAAAGTTCCTTCTATCCTCCAACTAATTATAAATGAACCAATCTATATTTACCAATATATAGTTTTTTGTGAATTCATTTACCATTCCTATTGTTCTCATATATATCTATATATATATCTATATATATATATATATATATATATATATATATATATATATATATATATATATATATATAACATTCATCCACAGGAAGTCTCGTAATAAAGACGAACCGTCGATGAACACATGACTCGGTTTAGTATTTCCATTATATATATATATATATATAACCTTGAAGGAATAAAATACTAGTGTCTGTAGGTATTTAATTATTATAGTAAATAATTATGTCAGCCCCTTTCAGAAACTTGTTTCTTATCGTTGAGCACTTTCAGTTGAAATAAGTCGGTCAACTTAGCTCATATGCGTAGATCGTCATATAATGATGAGTTCACTCTGACTAACGTTAAAACCATTTAAAAAGAATAAATGTTTAAATTTCAACCGTGTCTTTCGCGATTAACGGAAGCCGAATGGTTCGGTCCTTGCTAATAAAGCCAGACATGATTTCTGTTGCCAGGGTTCGAATTTCTCGACTGGCGTTAATCGGGACACTCTGCACTGATGATTCCTGAAAGGATGAAACACAAGTGTATGTGGGTATATTATTATCATATTATATATATATATATATAATATATATATATATATATTAGTATATTTAGGCAGCATCTTTTCTTTTATGCAAGTTTCATTAAATAGCACAGACAACTCTTGCTTATTTTTCTTGTAATCCTCCTTTTATCTTTGTCGGACCATTTTCCGAAGGTTTTTTTTTTTCGAGGGAAAAAGAAATTTCTCGTAATCGCGAACGTTTTCGACCTCCATTGCTAATCCCCAGGCGAGTAATATAAAATAAAAAATGAAATTGAAAAATGAAAATAGCGAGATGAAATGAAAAGACGATTAAAAGATGATTAAAATCGCTTAAAATCGCTACAATACTCAAAAGCACTCCAGCGTGCACTCCGTTTCCTTTTGAGTCTGGTTAATCGTTGGTTTATTAATGTGGATTAACAATGCCTCAAAGATTGGGAGGTGCAACTCGCAATATGAGACAGTTAGTAATAATTCGTACATTGGCATGACTCGAACCAGCATCTCCCGTCGTTTAACATGTCAACTGTCTTCCCCGAATAGTTCAATCAACCAGCACCTCATAGCACACACACCCCTAAAACTGAATTTAGAGACATATTAATAAAAAAAAAAACACGGCTATTTTAACTGTCTCATATTGCGAGTTGCGACTCCCAATCTTTGAGGCATTGTTAATCCACATTAATAAACAAACGATTACCCAGAGTCAAAACGAAACCGAGGGCACGCTCAAGTGCTTTTGAGTATTGTAGTCATTTTAAGCGATTTTAATCGCCTTTTAATCATCTTTTAATCATCTTTTAATCGTCTTTTAATCGCCTTTTAATCATCTTTTAATCATCTTTTAATCATCTTTTAATCATCTTTTAATCGCCTTTTAATCATCTTTTAATCATCTTTTAATCATCTTTTAATCATCTTTTAATCGTCTTTTAATCGTCTTTTCATTTCATCTCACTATTTTCATTTTTCAATTTCATTTTATATTTTTTACTACTCGCCTGAGGATGACCAATGGAGGTCGAAAACGCTCGCGATTATGGGAAATTTCTTTTTTCATTCGAAAAAAATCGTTCGGAAAATGGTCCGACAAAGATAAAAGGAGGATTACAAGAAAAATAAGCAAGAGTTGTCTGTGCTATTTAATGAAACGTGCATATATATATATATATATATATATATATATATATATATATATATATATATATATATATACGTGTGCGTATTAGAATGTTGTCTGTTATTTTAAATAAAGATTGTTCTCTATTTAAAAAAACAGACACAGTACAGATCGTGATGAATTAGGATGAATGGAAACGCGACCAGAAACATCGTGTGTGAGAGTGACTATATATCACTATCTATCTGCCTACGGGTTGTGTCGTGGCACAATAGTAAAAAAAGAAGATTAAGTTGGGGTTGGTTTAAGGAACAAGTGTATTTAACATCACATGTACAAAGGTAGGAAACGGGTATAACTGGCTTTCACCCAGCTAGTCAGTGGTAGTACTGTCGCTTCCTCTATCGGTGTAGGTATTACTGGCGCTATATATATAGTGAGAACCGGTGTAATTTCCCTTGTGTTAGAAAGGCCCTGATAACACTACGTATCTCTCTCTCTCTCTATCTCTCTCTCTCTCTCTCTATCAGATAGGCGGTAGCACTCTCTATATAGGGATGGCCCGTACACGCCTATATACGCCTACAAAACAAAACTATCCAAATCTCAACTAAAATCAACTTATAAGTTTCAAAAAGCAAATATTCTTACAGAGAAGCGTCTTACGAATCCAGCGAGTGTCAGAACGTCGGTAAAATGTCAAAAGAGAGCAAAAAAAGGGTACAAAAATGGCCAATTGTTCTTCTTTCTACTTTCTTCTTCTTTCTTCTTTCTTTTGAGACGATGTATCTCGGTGTACGAATGGTCTCTGACAACAGTTCAAGCATCAATCGACTGCTCTTTACACGGAGAAGTGCAGTGACCCATCGCTTTTTAGCTAACTCCATAATTAAATAAGATTACGTGTAATAACAAGTTTTAAACACTATATACCCAATGTAGACAGACCACTTCGAACATTGAACTTCTCTCAAAAGGGACAGTTCCAAATAATACACCGGATGCTCACAGACGTTCCAGTTTGCCAGTGGCTTATATTTCTTGGACGCTGAATATTTGAGGTGAACGTTAAGGTTTTTTCTTTAAACAGTAACCCACCAGCGTTAATGAAACCACGAAATCTTTATCTCAGTTGATCAAAATTGTTATAAGAGTAACCTATCAGCAAGTACGACGTCAAAAACAATGTTATAAAAACAAATAATTCTTCAGATTTTGGACTGTAAAATATGTACAAAATGTCAATGCTGTGACCAGGATTCGAACCTATGTTAGCACGGCCACAACGTGGGGGTGCTAACCTCTAGACGATCACGGCTAACACTGACGTCTGTCGCTCTTGGCAGAAAGACACATGACTACTGTCTAACTATTGAAAAATAAGGAGGAAACTTGAAATTCTCACGCATGCGCAAAATACACTATAGCAACCATTGTTAAATGCAGCTGAATCTCTTCGCTCGCTAAGAAAAGTAGATCAGACCAGTTCTTCTAAGAACTCACCAAACGCCAAAGGAAATAAGTTAAATTAACCGCAAAAGAAACCGCAAGAAAGCCATCTTCTAAGAACTCACTGGAAGCTGACCAAAAATAATCAAAATCCAAGCCCTAGCCACAAAAATAACTAGATATTGTGGCTACTATACACAATCTACTAATAAAAACAAGTAAGTTTTCTAAAATAAACTACAATAAATTAACCAAGTAACCTCACACTGTCACTGATTAGGACTTCATATAAAGATAACAACTACACTATCGGTGTATATACCGTTCCACACTTTAACTATTGGTGACGGGGCAGTATCTCAATTCTACGAGAGTTGTCTTGCTATAAGATAAGTGATATTATAGTAAGATACACATAAGTGTTATATGTTTACATTTAATAAAAAATGCCAAAGTCAGCACGTAGTAAAAAAGCTCAGAGAAATATAGACTAAGAAAATAACAAAGTCAAGTTATTATCTAAGCAAAAAGAATACTATCAGAAAAATGCTGAAATAATAAAAATTGAGTATCATGCAAATCCTGAGGCAAAGAAGGCTGCCTCACGTGCTGACTCAAAAGCACGGTATAACAGGGATCCCGAGGGGAAAAAACTGCCTCACGTGCTCTTTATAACAAAGAACCAGACAAAAGAAGGCTGCCTCACGTGCTGACTCAAACGCACGGTATAACAGGGATTCTGAGGAGAAAAAAAGCTGCCTCACGTGCTCTTTATAACAAAGAACCAGAAAAAAGAAGGCTGCCTCACGTGCTCTTTATAACAAAGAACCAGAAAAAAGAAGGCTGCCTCACGTGCTGACTCAAAAGCACGGTATAACAGGGATTCCAAGGGAAAAAAGCTGCCTCACGTGCTCCTTATAACAAAGAACCAGAAAAAAAGAAGGCTGCCTCACGTGCTGACTCAAAAGCACAATATAACAGGAATTCCGAGGGAAAAAGCTGCCTCACGTGCTCTTTATAAAAAAGAATCAGAAAAAAAGAAGGCTGCCTCACGTGCTGACTCAAAAGCACGGTATAACAGGGATCTCAAGGGGAAAAAAGCTGTCTCATGCACAAACTATTATAAATATAAATATCAAACACTGCCAAATCTTTGCCAAAACGCCAAAGAATGAACCAAGAAAAATTTGATAGTGAAGGTATGAACATTTTAGAACTTTATAATACTCTAACTGTTTTATCAGAGAGGCGGTAGCACTCTCTATGTAATATAGAACCGATGGAGGACCAAGAGGCAACTCCTAAGGCCCAAAACCCAAAGACCTAAAACCCAGCAGGAAGCGACCTGCTACTAATGGAGGCGGCAATGAGCCGCCTCCTAAAAAAGACAATACTATCATGAATGTAAGTTTAAAAATAAGACTGTAAGTAAAAATACTAATTAACAAGAATAAAAAAGCATTGAAAATGCAAAAGGATATAGGGATGGTATGCCAAAAAGTAACAAACAAGATAGCTATGAATGGCTAGGCACATGGAAATAGAATTGCATCCAAAGTATAGCCCTATAGCTTTTTACAACCGTAATGATGGCACGGAATGAAGATTGGAGAAAAGCTATAGGGCTATACTTTGGATGCAATTCTATTTCCATGTGCCTAGCCATTCATAGCTATCTTGTTTGTATACTTTTTGGCATACCATCCCTATATCCTTTTGCATTTCTAATGCTTTTTTATTCTTGTATATATATATATATATATATATATATATATATATACACACATTCCTATAAGTTTTTATAGTGTATTTATATTCATGTAAAAAAAAACGTTTTACATTTATTTAAATAGAAAATACAACTTAGTTATATATAGGACGTGGAATTTCATTTATCTCAAAAAATCTAGCTAATTTGCATAATCTTTTGAACATTCATTTTATCAGTTTTATTTTCTTTGGGGATGATCATCTTTAGTTAACTCTTACGTGTAATTATATTCATGCAGATATTCTACCTGATTTATACTTGAGTAATATTTGTGTAAAAAGTTTAAAGTAAGTTCACACCTCTTTTTATATATAGTTATGTATGCGTGTATATTTTTGTTTAAAAAAAGTTTCTGATGTAATGGAATAACTCAACATCCCTTCATATATGAAATGAACTATAGATATATTGACCCTCTCACGTGACTGACAGAGAAGGAAAAAAGACAGGAAGAGAATAAGAAAATATGTAGAGTAACACTTATGTCACATATATTCCCTTGTAAATAAACCCCTTTGTCTTTCACCCATAACCCCGTGTTTATTGCTGTATTTAAAGTAAGGATATATTAGTTTCCTACCAAACTTCTCTGTCAGATTTTGGTCTACAGAATGAAACTTCCTACATATGGTATGCGAACGCATACGAAACATTATATTTGGGTTTTATCTGATCTATGTAGCTCTGCTGGACTTTGGGAACTATCTTGTGGCCGCTTCACGTGATACGATTCTCATCACAGATATTGCTTTCACCGTCCGATGATTTCGCTCCACTATTCGATTTCCTCCGGGCCTATAGACTTCCTTGTAATAGTTTTATTATCTATTTTTTAGCCTAGTCTGGAGAATTTCTGAGCGAAAACCAGTGCTATTGTCCGTTATCACTAACATTAATGGACCGCGTTCAAGCATCATATTGTTCTAATCCCTCTGCAAATACAAGTGCCGATCTCGCACGTACTTCCACTCCATATTGCCAGTCTACCAGGTTTGCACTCAATTATTAGCGATACGATGGTGTTTTATGTCTATAGCTAATCTTTTCCCGAACTTAGAAATTCTGATTTCCCGAGGATTATGTATATTTCCTACCTTTGGAACTTTTTCCGTTTCATCAATTTTCCGCACTAAATATTATGCTCTTTCCACTCCCATGTAGTTCATACCATGCAACTCTTCTTGTTCATGAATTTCTATTTCAACTAAATACTGTTTTCTATCTGTGTTAGCGCATTTGCTTTGTGTTCTCTCTAAAGGTTTAAACACTGACTTTATTTGCAATTCAAATTCAGCTTTAAACTCTTTAAGCATGCGTAATCTCTGATTAAGAATCAGTTCCCCAGCATTCTTTTTTCGTATTCTTCCACGCTGCTCTCGTGTAGAATTCGCCTAGCTTAATATCGTGGCTGCCTAGGTTTTTATTTCGATTTCTCTCGACCCTGATTTTATAGATAACTGAATGCCTTTCAGAAAAGCGTCAAATTTGGGCACGTAATTATGAATATAGCAATTCTATTTCTTCAACCATGCTGCATGTGCTGCCACGAAACCGCTAATCTTTATGGCCCCTCTTATCGCAATACTGCGCCACTTCTATTAATGCTTTAAGTATGTACTAAACTTCAGCAATTTACACCACCAGCTCTACAAAATCTCTGTTCATGCCCAGCTGTCAAAAAGACTCAACTCACTGTCAACTACAATTCAGTATTTTATAACCTCTTTTTCGCATATATGCAAATTAATGCAACACATTTACAGCAACTAAACTCTTTTCTTCTCCCTTTCCTCTGACAGTCACAAAAGGTGTTTGTGAGTCATTTATTCAATTTGCTTTTTTCCATTTTAGATCACACCTTGTAGACTTGTTTGCTAATAATTTCACTTGTAATGTAATATTTTCATTTTTATATGTAATTGAGTTTTAATGTTGAAATGGAAAAGCTAGCAATTCTTATAAATCTCATTATATTCTGCCCATCAGAAATATGTCTCTGCATAAATCTGGAGAACAAAAGAGGGAAGCAAAAACGAAATGCGAAGAACATCAATGAAAAGGATTACAAACAATCTTTCAAGTACTAATAGTTATGGAAAAAATAACATGACGCAGAAAACTGTACAAAATTGACAAAATCAGAAAATGTATGTTGCAATCGTGAGCAAGATAATCTATATGGAAATGAGACAGAAGCTAATAAAAAAAAACAAATTTAGGGGCATTTACTAATATGATAGTCAGAGATATTACTTCAGAATCGGAATTTGTTAGAGGAGGGGAGAATGTAGATTCCAAAAATTAGGTAAAGATACATTGATTAAAGCGGTTCTAGAAAAAAAATAAAAACATTATTAGCACTCGCTTTGTCGGGCTTGACATTGGATTCTTCACAGAATGTCCTTCTCAATCAGACATAGACAATTATTTTCGCAAATGTATTAAAGTTCTGGATCACTGGAACATTTTACGAAACGATTTTCTGTAAATGTTTATCCGTGGTCAGCCGGAATATGCTGAGGGCCGCTAGTCAAGTGTTAAACGCTAGGTAGCATAATATTTATTGGCGAAATGAAAAACAATAAAAACAAAAACATAATAATCTTTTATTTTTTATTTTGTTCAAGAAAAGTTTTCAAAAATTTTGCAAGACAATTTTAAGAAATAGCAAAAGTTTTTGTGAACCCTCAACGATCCTTAATAGGAATATCCTGGTCACATATGCGTCAAACCTGGTCACGGCACCAGATGTGAACCCTCACTGACCCTAGTGTAACCTGTGCTCGTACCGCGGGTTGTATAGGTCGCTACTTCGTCGATGAATCAGTTTCATACACGCAAAAGAAAGACACACTAGGCTATATCTATTCTACTGGTTAATTCAAGATAAATATGCTCAATATAAAATTATATATAATTGTTCAGTTGTTGATTTTGAAATAAAACTCTACTGAGTCCCAAGTTAGATTAATTACTCTCGATTCTGTGTGGTGACAGTTCGAGAAGAGAGAGAGAGGGGGGGTGACGATTGATTTCTCTCGAATCTCAGCTCCATCTGTCATCTACAAGTCGGTATTTCGCATGGAGTCCCATTTAGGTAGTAAGGTGACGGTTAGGTCGGGGTAAGTCTCTGGACTAATCACCACTGAGTACCTCACCTCAGGTGAATCTCCGCATGTGTGTGTGTGTGTGTATGTACCTGTAAATCTGCAAACTCTCTCAGGCCTGTTTTCGAACGATCGAAAAAGTTTAACCCCGTGACCTCTCGGTCTGGTACTGCACTCAGAAGCCAGACGTCCCCGAGTCGGGGCTCGCTGGCACCGGAAACGAAATTATATTTCGTTATGTCAATAAAGCAATCATCTCTGCCTGGCATTCTCCAGCCTCCCCCCCCCTCTCCCTAGGGAGCCCATTCGCTCCTTAGGACGTTCACGTCAAATTTTTAGGGAAAGGTAGTCAGCAAATTACTACGTAATAATAGTAGATTTTACACCATTCATCTCCTTTTGAGCATCAATATTCCTTTTGTGTGTTTGTTTGCCATAAATCACAATTTGAAGTTGTGAAACGGTTTCTGAAATTTATAGATTATAGTCATAGAACGGAATTTAAAATTGCTCAAACATTAGACAGTAATGAGGTAGGTCACAAGATTATGGCAATGCAAGCGTGTAAGGTCAATGCAATAATGCACAAGTAAAAATAAAAGAACCTATTGCTATATTCTCTTTTGTGGTTACCACGCACTTAATTTATGTAGTTATGCTGCTGCTGAATGTATTCTAGACGAAATCACTTCAAAACTATACAGGCAATGTACACCTTATCCAGGTACAGCCCAAAGAATGAGAAAATATTGGTAAAACGAATTGGTTATTCGCTACATGGCTTATTTGGCATCAGATCGAGTTGTAAGTGCTACATTATTTGTACCTCACCTTCCAGGGGTAAAATTGACATTGGAATACCAGGAATGACATTTACAGAGCTATATCTCATGTCAATGCCTTAACTAGTATGATAATGGCATACGTGTGGCACAAAATACTCATCCTTACTGACTTGTTACAAAGTGACACCACGTAGCCTCACCGAAAAGTCGCATATCCCAATGGTGTGAGCTGTAAATTACTTCTTCATCTTTTGTTTTTATAACCGCATTTGCGACCATCGAGAGGAGCGCACGGACTGACAAGTATGAAAAATGTAAAAACAACACAGAAAGGAAACACAAACTTTGATGCTTTTATTCGGTGGATTGTGGTTTCGTGTGACATCTCCAACCCTCTTATATGCTAAGGTCCACATATACGTTCCATCGAGGTTGTCCGTCGGTTATCAATGCAGCTCTCCATCATCTCCGAGCCAGGATATGTCTTTAACTGCGCCCTAACTTTAAATGACATCAATGTCAAACTGGACTCGGCTGTGTCCAGCTATGTCGGAAGTTTCTTACGTAACTCTCGTCGGTCAGACGTTGCCAAGAACAGCTCCTAACTTCGTCAATCTGACACTGTCGTAAAAACACTTCCAACCGCCGTAAAAACTAATTCTCAATCCTAATGTACCTGCCAAGTAAATTTCAATATATCTCAAGTTCATTAATTCAATCCGTTCTGTTACAACCATTGTTAACAATCCCATACCAAATTTCTTTTGTCTGCTTTACTGTCTATTGTCTAGTTCCAATTCCTATTTTTCTAACCTACTTTATTTTAATTTGTAATATTTGTTATTTTCGCAACTACTTCCTAGCACTTTGGGTCGACTATATCATTACGACAAAGTCATTCAAATTAGTGATGTGACTGTAGATGTGGGAGTTGCAAATTTAGAAAGTTTGCTTACACAATCAGTAAGCTCCAGTGCAACAAAACAAATTTTTGATATCTTAAGTTTTATTTGGAACAACCAAAGGATGCCAGAAGCAGAACTCAAGTGCAAAGCAGATAAACTAGATGAGAAGTTTACTAAAGACATTAGCAGTGAAGACCTTATGTTGGAAATGGTTTTCGATTCAAATTCGATGCCAATTTTGGCTGTATAAAATATTTTTGCAGAATGCAGATTATTTTTCAAACCTCAGTGTCAGTTTTAGAAAGTTCCTTACAGTTATAGCCATAGTAGCATCGACAAAAAAAAAAGCTTCAGCAAATTTAAGCTCATCAAAAGTAATCTTATGTGCCAGGATCGTATGGAGCAAGTAACTAGGCTCAGAATTGTAAATTGCGGAACAAATAGATTTTTACAATGTAATTTGTAGTTTTGCCCAGAGTACGGTACGCATAAATAAATAATGAAACAGAATATAAATGTCATATTATTGTACTAATAATTTTGAGTTATTCATCATTTTATGGTTTATAATGTTAATAAAATTTAAACAAAGAGCAACATTTTGCAACATAGAAAAATTGACAAACACCTATCTAATTGTGTATCTTTATTATTTAACTTTATAAAGTCAACAGAACTTTTAAAAAAATTCTAATTACTCAGAACTAATAATCAAGTATAAATGAATTATCTATGATATGAACAGTTTTAGAAATGGGACCGAGAAAAGGTATTGAACCTGCACATTTTTTCTCTCAATGGTTCTGGGATTCACGTTGTGTTGCATACTTTCTATAGTCAATTATTTTTACATAAAAGATGATCTAAGTCAATTGCCTTTTCTATTATTAATATGGCTTCCCAAGTGAACATCATATATTGTAAGACATAAGAATGTATATTACATAATAGAAATGTTTACATATACATACGATGCATGTATAAATAGGGATTAATAAAAATTAGTAACCACGATATCACATTTGTTCTAGAAGTTTTAATGAAAACTATTAGACGACCTGATTGAAATTTTACATTGACCTTTTTTAAGATAGGGTGCAGCAAACTAAGTGCTATAGCGTCCGTTCTATGAATAGTTGATGGAATAATAAGCACAATATATCGATGCAAAAATGAGTAAAAATTAAATAAATATTTAACAATTAGTAATAAAGTACTTATCTTGAATTAACGCCCTATGCATTTAATAATTTCTAATATGCGTATACTCCCAGTATACATATATATATATATATATATATATATATATATATATATATAATAAAAAAGAAAGAAACAATTAAATGAGAAAATGAACAAAAAGCAAAAAGTATAATATAGGTAACGGAAAAGATGTAAGGGAAGTAACTCTAGTAATAAAAATATATTCTATGAGAGTGACCTCCCCTTGAATGCAAGGGCTTAACTAATCAATAATAAGCCAAACAAAATGAATATTAGAATAAATGTGCATAAATGTAGTAATAAAAATTATAAAAACATAGGAAAGATTAAATAATAGAAGAGAATTATAAATTAAGAATAAAACAAAGATATTTAAAATATAAAAATAAGGTTAAAAACAAGAATTTTGGTTTGCACGGTCGACTTGTAACAAAATGGGTATGAAATTTCTTTTCCACAAAAGGACGCATCAGGTTTATCATGTACAAAATTAACTTTTTGTTGGTAACATCGGATGGAAATCACATCTTACCAGTTGATGGGAAAGACATTTTGTTGAAAATATAAAACATAAAATTGCCATCCCATTAATGAAACGGCTGTAATGAAGAGATCTAAGATGAAAAAAACAAGAGCAATATAAAAGAATAAATATGTAAGTCTTTGAATTTCAACAAAATAATGTGAGGTATATATATATATATATATATATATATATATATATATATACATATATATAAGAGAGAGAGAGAGAGACAGAGAGGGGGTACTGAAAAAGTTATGTTTATAGGATTCACAGCCATGCAGAAATCTAATGGACACACTTAAGCGACTTAATATATAAATGTTGAACCGGCAGCTTCGTTTTTCTTGATTTAATACATGCGTGAGTATAAGTACAACTGCACATATATCATTTATATCATATTTTACATGTAATATGTTCTTACTTGCATCACGGTGTCAAGTTGCATATCTGTGTCGGGACCTCGTTCCTTCGTCAAGCGTGGGTTCGATTTTAAAAGTTGATCTATACCGAACGAATTCGATGGAAATTACAAATTATTTTTTTTGTTTCAGGTGTATAACTTATTAATACAGGTTGTGTATTAATACCTAATATTATTTATAAATTATTAATTTTAATGTTATTTATATTCTCATTGTTAATTACCTTTAATGTTGATCCTACACGGAATTAAATAAAAAAAATGCAAATACATAGAATGCACTAAATGCATACACATATATAATAATAAATACATATGAAAAACAATAAATAAACAAATAATACAGAAGATAAATAATACCTAATAAGAGAGTAAGACTAAATAAGATAATAAATAATCTTAAAAACAGTAAAAAATACAAAAAATAAATTATTATAAATAAATAATCAAGATTATTAAAGATAAATAATTAACGTTAAATATTAATAAGATATATATAACTCATATTGAGTATTATCACACGCTATATATTAATAAGGCACACATCTGGAACGAATAAATAATTTTCCAATTTCTGTGGGATTAGCTTGATTTACAACCGAGCTACCTTGCAACTATAAAAGTCTAACACACGCTTGACGAAGGAGAGACGCCTCGAAATATTGCGTCACAGATATGCAACCTAACCATCCGACAAAAGTAAGAACATATACAATATTATATATAAAATATATATTTATAATTGTACCTATATATTGTATTAGGGATATGCCACTTGTCACAAATAAGAACCTATTACATGTAAAATAATATATAAAAACACACAAACACACACAGACACACACACAGAGACAAAGACACACGCACACAAACACACACACACACACACACACACATATATATATATATATATATAGTATCAAAAGTACCCGTCGTTGACAGGGTTCCAAAACAGCCTACAGAAAATGGACTCTGATTTATGAGAGTATGATAGGTTATGAAAAGGAAGGGTTATACGAAGACCCCCCCCACAATTTTACTGAATTATCATTATGCCAGATCAAACATACCCATTCCTATCTCTCGATACATCTTCTATCATTATGTGATCAGTTAACTGTAATAGTCAACCATATAGGAGACTATTCGTGACCAGATACATACAGACGTTCAGCTTTATATTATAGATATATATTGTTTTTAAAATATAATTATCCACTGACATTTTACCTAAATGCGAGTTGGAAATAACTTTCCCTTTAACAAATTTTGCTACCTCCAAATGGAGAGCGGCATATGTATTATTTTTAAAATATAATTTTCCACTCAGACATGTTTCGTCATCTACGACTCATCAAAGTTATTCCCAACTCGCATTTAGGTAAAAATGCATCTTCGTATGAATAATTGAATTCATTCACAAACTATCGCAAAACAAAAACAAATAATATATATATATATATATATATATATATATATATATATATATATATATATATATATATATATATATAATTGTATATATATACAGTGATGATCATATTTATTGGAACGGTAAAATAAAAGTTAAATTTTGTCTAATAAATTCTAAAAAAAGGGATTAAATTAAAGAAAATAACAAAGTATATTATGTATTTTTAACTGGCCTTTCCGATGCAGCAATCGGATTTTAGAAAAAATAAATAACAAAGGAACAACAAACATAACTGCAAAAAACCCTTGTTCAAAATTATTGGCACGATTTATTTAATAATCAATTGTATAGCCTTTGGCCTTGATTACCTTCCTCAGTCGCTTTTCATAGTTTACAACCAAGTTGTTGCACTCTTCAGTAGTAATTTTAGCCCACTCTTCCTGACAATAATCCTCCAATTGAATAAGATTCTTAGGCTTCCTTTGCATTACCCTCAATTTTAATGTTCTCCATAAATTTTCAATTGGATTAAGGTCTGGGCTTTGTGATGGCCACTCCAAAACATTAATATGATTGTCCTCAAGCCATTTCTTAGTCAGTTTAGCCGAATGCTTTGGGTCATTATCTTGCATGAACCACCAACGACGACCAAGTGAGAGCTCTTTAGCAGAGTCTTTCAGGTTTTCATCCAATATGTTAACATAATCTTCCTTTTTTATGCTACCTGTGACCTTAACAAGTCGCCCTGGTCCAGAGGCAGCAAAGGATCCCCAAAACATCAAACTGCCTCCACCGTGCTTCACTGTGGGTATGGTGTTCTTAGGCAGGAAAGCTTCGCCAGATTTTCTGTAAATATAAGACACTTTATTATGGCCAAATAACTCTATTTTCGTTTCGTCAGTCCATAGAACACGTTTCCAGAATGCAACATCTTTATCAATATGACGTTTTGCAAAGGCTAGCCTTGCTTTCAGGTGCATAGGCTTCAATAAGGGAGCCTTTCTCGGACGACATGCTTTTAAACCAGCTCTCTTCAAAACTCTACCAACTGTATGTCGAGATACAATCACTCCAGAGGTGCTCTGTTCATCAACAATCTCCCCAACAGAGATCCTTGGGTTTTGTTTTACTTGTCGAACAATTTTCCGTTCATCTCTTGGGGAAAGAATCCTTTTTCTCCCTCTACCCTCTAAACTCATAACGTGGCCTTGCGATTTGAACTTGTTTATTATGGCTCTAACAGTGGATTTGGGAAGGTTTAGCTTCTTTGAAATCTTATCATAGCCCTCCCCATTGGTATGGCATGCTACAACAAGCTTCCTGACGTCTTCGCTGTGTTCCTTAGTTTTAACCATGGCGATTGAAAATTATGATTTAGTCACTTATAATAGTTTAAATAAATCGCTATCTAAAAATTATCTGAAAAAAAGTATTCACTGAATTAGCGTTAAACAAGCATAATATGGCTATAAAAAAGTTCAGAAAGCACGTAAACCGGAAATTGATTGATATTATACTGATACTAAAAGAAAAACAAAGCCGTGCCAATAATTTTGAACAAGGGTTTTTTGCAATTATGTTTGTTGTTCCTTTGTTATTTATTTTTTCTAAAATCCGATTGCTGCATCGGAAAGGCCAGTTAAAAATACATAATATACTTTGTTATTTCTTTAATTTAATCCCTTTTTTAGAATTTATTAGACAAAATTTAACTTTTATTTTACCGTGCCAATAAATATGATCATCAATGTATATATGCACGCATGTATTGATCCAATATAAGTGAAACTGTATAGTCGCTTTTACAATTATATATTAAGTCGCTTCTGTTTGAGTCTTCCCGTTACATCTCTGCATTTTTCTGCTTTTTATATGTACACAATAAACAATGTTTCAGGAAAATTACCTGAATATTTTACACACGGATACACACATGTATATATAATTATTTATATATATGTGTGTGTGTGTGTGTGTGTGTAATCCATATATATATATATATATATATATATATATATATATATATATATATAAATGTAATACACACACAGACATATATATATACTAGCGGGGGTACCCGGCGTTGCCGGGTGTTTGTTTCCGGGACGGGGGGGGAAGTTTTAAAAAATGTTATGGTAGGTTAGTAGGAAGGATCAAACCAGGAGTCATGAGTAAAAGTAGAAAAAAAACCATCTGCAACGTTAACAGTTCGGCCACCAAGAAAAGTCCATTCCAGTTGTTTAGGAAAAAAAAAAAAAAAAACGACTACGGTAGGTTGGCGCGAACGTGAAAATATAATGTGAATTGTTCAGCACGCTAACCACTACGCCACAGAGCACTGCAGCTTAGTTTAATGATTTTAAATAACTTCACATGAAAGAACTGCGAAGCCAAACCGGTGTTCTCTTCTCAACTGTTCCTTGTGAACGATCCCCAAACGGTGTTAAGTGGTGGTAGGGGAAGGAGGAATTTATTAGAGAGAAAATATTTTACCACTTTCATTGATCTTAACCGATTTTGGCCGTGACTTCTCAGCAGAAAAAGTATAGAAATCTAAGATTATCGAGGAATTTGAAAAATAATAAGCCTATAACACACCTCAGATATTGTTCTGCCGTTTGTGCATATTATATTTGCATGAAATATCTTGATTTTTAATCCTATTAATGTCAAAATCAGTCGGGAAAATATGAGTTCATTTTATTTATATAGAAGATGGAATAGAAGAAAAAAGAAAGATAGATAGAAGAATAGAATAGAAAGATAGAAGAAGATATATATATATATATATATATATATATATAATACATAAATATGAAAGTGCTTTACCTCCATTATATTTTCTGATAAGTCGACACTTGATTGTGTTAAACTTCCGCAGTAAATTGTGAATTAAGTGATCGTATTCTAAAATGTGTCTAGATAAAGGTTATATTCAAGCTAGGATACGAAACTTCAACTTTTGTACAGTAATCCGTTTTTTTCTTAATTCACCACCAAGTAACGCGTCATGTATTTAATTCGTTCAAATTAAATACAGCACGTCGCCAATAAGGACGTAGTAGCATAGTCCCTTTTTTTACTAAAAGATCATGGCTCTATGATTCGTTTGTAAAACAAATATCGAATTTTTTCAACGTAGACAAAATGACGGACACCCAACTAATCTTGTTTCTTCATTATTTGAAATTTGGTGATTATTTCAGTTGGTGTTGCAACAGTTTATATTTATTAACATATGTGCTGATAACAAGTTTTTAAAAACATCATATTAATTTTGTTTTAATAGTTATTTTTCACTACTGTGCATGAATTAATGCAATTACATATATGAACGTTGCATTACATATTTCAACTGCGTGCTTCCAAAGATACGTATGACTTGTTTTGCCCCCCGAAAAATGTTCACAAAAACATGTCCTTTACTGGCTTTTAATTTTCATTATAAATTACGATAACTAAGACGCTGTGTCAATGACTATCTTACACTCATTAATGAGTGTCATTCTGGCCTTGATATGTGATGACCTCTTTGTAAAATGGGTTTATATAGAAACCAATTTTTATTACGATTAGCTATGCTGTGCGCTGAGTATATACTCTTAGTTCTCCTACGAGAGATCTCAACACCCGAGTTTGGAACAAATACACCTATATGCATACATACATCTTGTTGATTTTATTTCGTGAAGGGATTTTAACGGTTTTTTAAATGGTGCAATATTCACATCAATGAAGTATATAGCAGATGCGTTGTAAATAAATTGATAAGTTTGTAGGATAATATGTGTGTTATTTATTTTGTGTGTTACGCTTACATCCGAGTGACTGTCGTTTAATTGTTATGGACTTTAATTTCTTGTAATAAATAATTTTACCAAGAATTCTTCATAAGTTTGGGTTTCGATTCCTATTATAGCTGATGGCACTCAATTCATTTATTTTCTTTTTATAAATAATTTTACCAAGCATTTTTCATAAGTTTGGGTTTCGGTTTCGATTATAGCTGATAGCACATACGCCAGCTATTCTTTTTATAAATAATTTTAATAAGAACAAGCGGCTGCGTCGCGTCGGCACACACAACGTCGAATCAAACATAAAATTGAGTACACCCAACATCAGGTACACTTAACAACGTCTTACCATCAACGCTTAACCAGTGAACTCGGAGTATGGGAAATTCCCAATAGCACATAACAAAATCACTGAAAAAAAAATTACCCTAAGGGATAGGATAATGAGTAAACGTTGGATAAAATGTTGGTTAAAATTATTGCGGAACTTGGACTCTTCTGATCCGTAGCCAAACGCGTTATCCATTGGGCCATAAGTCCGGTCATACGCTCAAAGATGTAATCGCGACTGTATGCAGACAGTGCTAAATTCCGTTGACATGGGCAGGTAACCTTTTTAACAATTACAGGAAACAATCCAAAAACCCTTATTTCGTTTTTTTTGTTTTTTTTTTTTTGTTTTTTTTGTAATCGGCGTTGTTCGTTACGAACCATATATAGATAAGGACAATCTGGGGACTCACACCTTTCAGGCAAAAAATAATTTTTCAATTCGGTGTATCCGTTCAAAAGTTTTATTAGTATATATACATACACATAAATAAATAAATATTTAGAAATTTATTAATAGTGCAGATTATAGATTCTTTATAAGTTTTTGTTTCGGTTTCGATTCAAGCTGCCCACAAGTCATATGGATATATTTTTTTTATTTTGAAATTGCAATTTATAATATATAAAAATCGATAGAACATTAACTCTATAATAATATATACGAAATCTGCAATAATTCAAATATCATATAAAAGCATTCACTTTATATATATATATATATATATATATATATATATATATATATATATATATATATATATATATATATACTAGCATTTCAACCCGTCGTTGCCCGGGTGTTTGGAGGTGTATGCTGAGCAAGAAAAAACAAAAAAACGGTCAATTTTTTAAACTTTGCCCCCTATTATGAACCCTTAAAAATTATTGTTTGGGCTCAAACCGAGTTATTAAGTAAGATCCATGTCCAAGGTACCTATATCTAAAATTTCAAGTGTTTAGACCCAAAATTGTCGGATGAGTTTGGTAGAGTTCTCAAAGGTCAAATCGTTGAACTTTGACCCTTTAACAGCCAAATTTCTGGCCGAAAACCGATTCCAAAGCTTTTCCCAAATCTCAGTGCCCTGTATATTAAATTTCGAGTCTGTAGACTGAAAATTAACAGCGTTATTGCGACGGAAAATGTGCACAGACACACAGACACGTTCACTTATATATATATATATATATATATATATATATATATATATATATACACACATATATATATATAATATATATATATATATATATATATATATTAGTTCGCTTCCTTTTCTCTTTAGCTTTGCACTTCCTCTATAGTTTTCCTTTGAATGTTTGTTTATGTTAACTATCAATTCTGTCGGCTAGATAAGTAGTTACGCCGTTTAAATTGTACATAAAAGAAAAGAAAAACAGGTTTTGGTAACCTTTACTCAGGGACTGCTTCCAAACGGAGTTTTTTTAATGGCAGCATGGATTATAATTACTGGGATCATTAAAAAAGTTTGGAATTATTACAAACTTATTGGATTGTTACGCACATTCTGGATTTTAATTACATTCAACCTGTCAACAGTATAATTCCGATTTTTTTCTAATAGAACATTATCTCATATCTTCTATTCTTATTGATTACATTTGATCTCCCCACCTCTTTTTTTTTTTTTAATCCTTGACTTTTAATGTATTCGCTTTTTTTTCCAAACACTTTGCACAAAAAAGTTTTTTTTTTTTTTGTATTTATGACTTGTTTTCATGCATTGTTGTTTCATTTAATGTCAGTACCAGCAGTCATAGCTTCGCTATAATATTCATTTGTAAATATCTTTTCTCTGATGCGAAAAAGGCATTTGTTTATAACTCTGCGGGTTAAGGTAATTTTTGGAGTATCCCGTCGAACAATAAATTAACGTAAAATATATTTTTAAAGTCTTTAGTTTTTTCTTACACACACACATATATTTGTATCCGCGTGTGTGTTTGTGTGTTCATGTGTGCATGTGCGTTTGTATTTCCTGATACCTTACACCCAATATGTGTTCGTATGTGTGCATAATTGAGACAATGGGTGAAATTCAATTCTTTGTTTGTTTCGTAAAATATAGTATGAAGGAGTTTGATGGAAGAAAACATTTCCTAGACGAGAATATTTGTATAAACTTCTTATTGTTCTTTCTTAAATAATTCCGCAGTTCATTTTCATAATTTCTTCTTTTTCCTCGTGGTTCTTCTCTTATACATTAGTTTTTACTTCCTTTCTTTTCTTCTTCTCTTTCATCGTTAGCTGCAATACTCGTTTTTCTTCTTCATCTGGCCTCCATTTGTCTTCTTTTGTCTTCTCTTCCTCTTCTTTTCCTTCTTCTCTTTCTTCTTTTTCTGCTTCGTCTTCTTCTTCTTATTATTATTATTATTATTATTATTATTATTATTATTATTATTATTATCATTATTATCATCATTATTATTATTTTACTCACTAGGAGTAGTCATGCAAGCCATCATCAAAGATTTATCTTTACGAACAACTTGTGGTGTTATCTGAAGTCTCAGTAACAAGTACTCTCCACCATTTCGATAACCATTTTCAGACAAATTTGCAACAGCCACTTACTGTTACTAATCGTTGACAGCGACCATTGGTATTTACTGGAATTTGGGTGGCAATAAGCCTCACCAAGGCCCCAGTGTTATGTGGACTCTTCCAGCGGAGATATGGCAAAAGCGTTCTCTCCTCGATCTTTCTAACACCCATTAACCCTCCTCACATTTGCTGCGGTACCAGTTATGGTGTTATACAAACATACACAAAAAGGGGGCGCAAGGCAGGGGTACAGGGGGGATTGACTTACAATAATACCGTTTCAGTTTTCATGATCTAATATGATTTTACTTTGTGTTTTACATCTGTAGCAGTTTCTGTATGTCAAGTGTGTGTCTGTGGCTTATGTGTGTTAGTCTCCGCATTTAAGGGTTTTCCTTAATATTTCAGCATTTTTAATGGTTGTTATCTGTTCTATCGTCTCATTCCTCTGTTTCAATTCTTCCGATTCTTTTTACAAAGTTTTCGGTATTTTTCTAGTGATCCTACTATAAATGATATTATCTTTACTTACTTCATCCTCCATATCCCTTTGAGCTCTTTGGCCAGTTCCGTGTATTCACTTTCCTTCTCTGTTTCTTACATCTTCACTATGTGGCCTGCTGACACAGCAAAATCTACAATCTAGCAGGACTTTTCCTTCTTGTTAACTATTATGACCTCCGATCTTTTTGCTTGGATGGGTTTATCTGTTTGTATACAGTGTCCCATAGGACCTTGTGACTTTTATTTTCCAGTACTGTGCCGGTTTGTGTTTGTACCATTTGACAAAGTGATCAAGATGCATATTTGCCATATTTGCTGCTTTTCCCGCTTGATCGTGCCTATTATTATTATTATTATTATTATTATTATTATTATTATTATTATTATTATTATTATTATTATTATTATTATTATTATTATTATTATTATTATTATTATTATTATTATTATTATTATTATTATTATTATTATTATTATTATTATTATTATTATTATTATTATTATTATTATTATTATTATTATTATTATTATTATTATTATTATTATTATTATTATTATTATTATTATTATTATTATTATTATTATTATTATTATTATTATTATTATTATTATTATTATTATTATTATTATTATTATTATTATTATTATTATTATTATTATTATTATTATTATTATTATTATTATTATTATTATTATTATTATTATTATTATTATTATTATTATTATTATTATTATTATTATTATTATTATTATTATTATTATTATTATTATTATTATTATTATTATTATTATTATTATTATTATTATTATTATTATTATTATTATTATTATTATTATTATTATTATTATTATTATTATTATTATTATTATTATTATTATTATTATTATTATTATTATTATTATTATTATTATTATTATTATTATTATTATTATTATTATTATTATTATTATTATTATTATTATTATTATTATTATTATTATTATTATTATTATTATTATTATTATTATTATTATTATTATTATTATTATTATTATTATTATTATTATTATTATTATTATTATTATTATTATTATTATTATTATTATTATTATTATTATTATTATTATTATTATTATTATTATTATTATTATTATTATTATTATTATTATTATTATTATTATTATTATTATTATTATTATTATTATTATTATTATTATTATTATTATTATTATTATTATTATTATTATTATTATTATTATTATTATTATTATTATTATTATTATTATTATCATCATCATCATCATCATCATCATCATCATCATCATCATCATCATCATCATCATCATCATCATCATCATCATCATCATCATCATCATCATCATCATCATCATCATCATCATCATCATCATCATCATCATCATCATCATCATCATCTTCCAATGTCTTCTTTATTTTTTTCGCTCGTTTTTTTTCTCTGCGCATTTATCCATTTTGTTTTTTTCGTTATTTCTTCCTCATCTCTCTTCCGTTCTGTCTTCGTTCTTTGTTTTACTACCTTCTTCTCCTAACCTTCTCCTTAGATCTCCTCCCCCTTTTCAACCTTTTGCTTTCTCCACAGTTTTTTTTTTCATCCCCATCCTCTTCCTTCACATTGTCCAGTTTCTTCTGCATCATTCATGTCTTTCTTCTTTCAATTTGCTCTTTATTCTTATTCACCTTCGTCATCCTCCGTATTTTCTAATTCATTCTTTCTTCTTTTTTTCTATTTCCTTTCCTATTTTCTTCTTTCTCTTCTTCAACATCGGAAATGAATTTTCTCATTTTTACTTACACTTTTATCTATCCGTCATTGTTTTTTATTTTATTTTAATTATACACCTTTCACAGACATCTATAATTACATCTCGTGACTAAACGATGCTTTGTTCCCTTTGATCATTAAATGTTCCGTTGCTTAGTTGAAATAATTATAAAACAAAACACACACTTGATTTGGCTTTTTTTTTTTGACATTTTTTTTTCATAATCCAAAAGCCAATAGAAAATATTCTACAGACACATTAAAATACGAAGTTACTTTTTTGACTCACAATCTTAGAAAATGTCATTCATTATTTTGGAAGTGAAAGATAACTCATCGTTTACTTATTGGTCTTTTTTGTCCATCAAAGACAATGCCCCTCCACCCCTGGTAGAATACCGCACGATAACTGATTATTAGTAA
>NC_136498.1:9248326-9355826 GCF_053919585.1 Euprymna scolopes
ACCTACTCTAATAGTTTCTTTATAATTACCTTCTTAGTTGACTGTATTTACATGCAGAATTGTAAATGCCATGTGAACAGTCATCTCGCTGCTCAACTCCCACGGTCTCTTCTTAAACTCGATCCCAAATACTAGTCGCTTACGGTCAAAGTGACGATGTGACTTGTTCGGGTGGAAATTAAGTAAAAGCATGCCCACGTTGCGAGGCCAATCGTTCCATCCGTGTTCAGAGCGATCGATTAAAATATACATACCTCGGAACGCCTGATCGCTGGCGGTTCTACCATAACGTTGCTACATTCGCAGTACGTGTCTTTGATCTTGACAAAGACGCAGAAATGTAAATGCAAGTCACATCCCATAAAATTCGCCACATATAATGTTTATGTTAATGTTTCCGGGTAACGTTTTCAATATTTGCTAATCTTACAAAATCACACAGATTACTTAACAAAAATGACTTGTTTGCACGCAAGTCTCGATCGACATTCGCCTACAAAGGTCAAACTGCATATTTAACTAGTGGATGATATTATATACTGTACTTTGGGGTAATTGCCTCAAATCCAAGGGTAATTGCGTCAACTAAAAAAAGTGCTCTTCATATGCGTGGTTGTCAAACGAGAACTTTTAGCTTGCGAAATTACCCCGGACGTGCGCAAATACCCCAAAGTTCGGTATCTAATTGTTGACTAATGTAGTTATATTTGTGATCTCTTGAAATTGCCTGAATATTGTCGTTACATCATCATTTCAGATAGAAAACAATATTCCTAGATGAACTAGTAAGCAAATGAGAAATATATGTGATCCATGATGTACACATTCGGAAAACTATATTTTAACATGGATTTATTTTTAGAAAGATAAATGTGTGCATGTATTTCGGCGAAACATATTTTTATGTGAAATTGTAATCGACATTATACTTCAATTAGTCTGTCAAACTGTCAGACTGTTCCACATTATATCGCAAACTATTGGGCAAGTCTTGTTGAATTTTTGTGTGGAGCGTTCTTATGCTAAAGTGCAGCCAATCAAATATTAAAATCTCAACTAGATTTACGATTAAATAAGGATTAGTCACCACAATATAACATTTGTTTAAATTATTTCTCGGAAATTATGGACCGATCTGGCTAAAATTTTGTGGAGACCTCTATTATGATAAGATACAGCGAAATACGTGTTATGGTATCCGCTCGATACACAGCTAGGGATTTATATGGACTAGTCACAATAATACCTAATTATACTAGAAGTTTTCCTAAGAACCACCGGACCAATTTTGTTGAAATTCTGGATAGACTGTTTTTTGATAAGTGGTAGCAACCAAAATATTATGGCATTTCTCTGATGCACAGTTAGGTATTAAAATGAGATTCTAGGGTTTAATAGTAATTAATCACCATAGTGCCGCATTTAATGTAGAAACTATCCTTAATCGGGCTGACACAATAGTCTGTTTCCTGAGGTAATATTGTTGACATGTTTTATGACTTATATTTTGATAAAGTGCAGTAAACTAAGTATTATAGTATCTGTTGGATGCGCAGTTAAGGTATATACGAATTCATGAAGAAAAAAGGAAAAAATTATATTTATTTTTCCCCTCCTTTGTCTTATTAATTCATTGGAATTTATCTTTATTCTTATTGGTCAGACAAATACATATATGTATATATATATATATATATATATATATATATATATATATATATATATATATATATATTGGTATAATTTGTGCATAAAATGAAGCCATTTTTAATCAAATTGTGTAAGATTTGTTAATCTATATACAAATAATTAATATATACATATTTTTCCAATATATATACAAATATATACAGATATACATACTTTCTAAATATAGATACAAATACATACAGATATACACATTTTTAAAAAATATATATAAAATACATGAAGATATAATATTTTATACAGACATACAGAACGTGTACGTTGTAAGAGAAAGACAGAAAGCCATGACACCTTTAATTCAGTTGTTGAAATGCACAGATATCTTTATACATCCAATGTGCTTTCTTTAAAGAAAGGGTTTTCTGAAGAAGGAAGAGAAAAATCACTTTTTCTTGTTGAATAAATCTCGAAACATGCGCTTAGATATTTTTAGTTTGTTAATTTGGCTATGAAGACAAGAAAAACGCTTGTAGTCTATTGTTAAACCCAGGACAATTTACAATCTTTTTTGTGTTTGGTTTTTGACTTCTAATTTTGGCTTTCTTAAAATAGATTTATTCAAGATTAAATTCTAAAAAGTTCAGCGATAAAATACTTTTCTTTAATCTTTGTTATCAGTTTAGTAAAAATGGCGGGTATATTATTTTCAGATTCTACATAGTTATGAGCAATACATTTTTTACTCACTTTATTTCTTAGGAAAAAATAGTTGATATCAATATGCTTTGACCTTTGAGGGATCACAGTTATTTGCTAATAAAATAATACTCTGGTTGTCACAATGAATTACTATCGTTTTTCTACTTAGATCTGGTTTTAAAGTAAACTTTAAAAGGATGTTTAGACAAATTGCTTCTTGCGCTGAGTTCGAAAGTACTGCAAACTCTGCTTCACAGGTGAAAAGGGTTACAATCTGTTTTTTTAGTTTTCCAGGAGATCATAGTCCCGGTTTTTGACAGTTTGAACTATCTCGTTATACTTTTTCGATCCTCAGAATTTCCCCAGTCTGAATCTGAAAATCCCTCTAAATTTAAGGGATATGTGGAATTTTTAATATTAACGATTGTTCGGGAGTTCCTTTTAGATAGCGAAGGACTTGATTTGCACGAGTTTAGCCCTTACTTGTCGGTTTTGATAAGTTTGGAGATAGCTTTGTTACAGTGTAACATATATCAGGTATGGTGGCGGTCATCAAATAGATTAGACTTCCAATAATTTCTCTGTATAACCGATCATCAATTAATTTAGTCTCGGTCTGTATTTTTATAGTTATCAATCTCAACGGGAATTTGTACCCAAAACGTTAGCAGTATTTTGTCCATGTATCGTGATTGATTCATTGTTATAGTTTCATTTTCATGAGTAAACTTCATACCAAGGAAACATGATAACTGTCCAAGATCGGTCATTTAAATTTATTTATTTAATTTATTCTTAACATCTTTTAAAATGCTGTCACAATTTGAGCCGAGTAATATTTAGTCAACACGAAAAAACACAATCACCAATTTATTACCTATATTTTTTGTATAAATGCACGCGTCTATGAGACACTACCTGGATTTTTGTTTCTATTAAATTGTCGTTGAGTGTTAGATTCCAATTGTGGGCGCTCTGTGTAAGACCATAAAGCGACACATTCAGTTTCCATACGAAAATTTTATTTTCATTTGAAATCAAAGAGGTTGGGGAGTAAATATAAATCTCACAGTAAATCGGAGCATTTAAATAATCATTTTTCACATCCATTTCATGTATTTTAAAATGGTATTGAGCGGCAAATTGCAATAAAATTCTAATTATCGCTAAACTTGTCGTCGGTGAAAATGTAGCAAAGTATTCGACCCCAGAAATTTTGGAAAAACTTTTTGCAACAAATCTTGCTAAAAGTTTCACTCCCAGAATCCGTGATTATTTTGTAGAAAATCCAGTGAGAAGAAATTATATTTTTATCCTTAGGTTTTGCTACGATTTCATATGTATTATTTTCAGATAATGTTTCCAATAGCTTTTTTCCATTTTTGCTAATTTTCTGAATTGATCGCTCACCATAACTTTTTGGTGCGCTTTTCAATGATTAATAGTAATCTACTGCGTAGTCTTGTAGCTTTTCAATTTTAAAGACGTCTGGGTTTATTCTACATTCCACATCAGGTATCGACGTGTTGGGTTAATATTTACGCCAGAAGTTTTACTGCAATTGTCGTCAGTATTAATATTTTTGTTGTGATCGACGAAAATACTAGGTAATATTTCCTCACATTTTTTGTGTACTGGTTCGTCATTTTTTAACAAATGTGACATTGAATTTTACAAATCTAAGCTTTTTATGGCATTTTAGTTGGAAAGATATATTAAATACGACGGTTGCTTTTATCGTACCTATGAAAATACCTTTTTTGCTTTTATTATTTAGTGTACAAGTATTTTCTATGAATGCAAAGCAATTTGAAACAAATACATGCATTCGGTTCAATTTAGGTTTTACGCCATAAAACCCTTCATACGGGGGTTGGCCTATTTTTTTTATTGAAGGATCTATTTCTGATATATGCCGCCGCCATTAAAGTGTATATCCATAAACTTTAGGCTATTTTCGATTCGATAAGTGGACATCTTGCCATTTCGAAAAAGGTCCGCCATGCTCTTTCAGCGGTGCTATTTTGAAATGTGGAATAAGGCGCTGATTTCTTGTGTTTTATACGATGGTTAATTAATAGAAGTTCAAAGTCTTTACTAGCCATTCAGTTCTATTGTCCGAATGAATACATTTTACTGAGCCGTACGGGACGATATCAGCTAAATATGCTAAATATGTCTTAGTGGCGAGGATAGTGTCGAATTTGTTTTTAAGAAATAAACCAAAATAAAATATGAATAATTGTCAACAGAATTTAATGCATGCCTAGAGTTATATCTTCCTATCGGACTTATCGGGTCTGTCAAGTCACAGTGCACAATTAAGAGAAATTTCGCGGCATTTTTGTCGGGTGTTTTGCTTATAGATTTCGCGATTTTCCCCTGTGCACGAATATCACAATTTGGAAGATCATCTGAAGGTAATATTTTCATGCCTTCTACTACATTTAGTAACTTTTTAATATGAACAGTATTGACGTATTCGAGAATGTTACACTAGATTTCCAACTTGTGACAGGCGGTTTTTGTGGGAACAATACGTTTTTAATAATACAGTCGGCCTTTTTTAAATATCAAATACAGTTTTCCATTTGTAATGGCCAAACTTCATATTCACGCATTGTCTCATGGCTGTCTGTGCGAATAATATGTCTTGCATAAATATAGGTATGGAAAACGCATTTTTAAGAATACTGTTACAAATTTCGCCTTTATTTCTTTTTTTAGTCATATTTTAGCACCGCCTCTTTTCAAGGCCATATCATTTATCTAATTACCGTCGGCCAATTCGAGAAAATGACTACGTAGATTAAAGTTTGAATCAAAATTAATAAAATTAGATTCTTTGGTGATAACGTGTGTTTTAGCGCCACAGTCTACAAGAAGATTTTTACCGTTTATCATATTGTCAAAGTTACATGTAAATAGAAACGTATGTTCCTCATAGAAAGTTCTCAACGTTTTTGATAGAGTCCATTGTGATTGGATCGCTCACAATTATAGCAGATTATTTTTAAAATTTTTCTTGGGAAAATTATTTTTTGAGAAAACATTGCGGTGAGATGTGTAATTTGGTTGTGTCGGTTTTCAAAGAGGTATTTTTTAACTTTATGATATTGCTAGAGTCATTATTGTCCAGGAGCATTCGATTCATCTCTTCGTAACTATACAATGCCACTTTAAATTCACTGAATGTCATGGCTTTGTCTTTTTATCGTTATACCGGTTTAAAATCGGCTGTAAGTCCTTTAAGTGTCTTTGAGATTAATAGGCTATCGCTTATTATTTCACCCAAGAGTTGTAAAGCATTTTCTGTTGTTTAAACCCTTATAACATAATCAGTAATCGCCTCCTCTTCGATAGTTTTAGGGACGTTAGTTCTGTATATATATGAGTTTGTGTTTTCTTTTTGATGAATAAATTTCTCGTAATATATTCAACGCTCTACGTCCATCATCAACGGCATCTCTTATAATCAGACTTCTGTAATCTAAGCATTAAATATGGTCTGCAAAAACAGTTGCGTTCTTTTCGATAAATTCGAGGTCGTTAAGATCTTCTCGTTGAGATTGAATAACTTTGTGTAGTGTTCATACCCTTAACTACTCCAGAAATTTCACCTGCCACAATTCAATTTAGATTTTGATCCGTCAAACCAAAGTCGATAGCTGGGTGCATAACTTGTTAAGTGTTGAGTAATTCTCCAGAACAAAGATGGCCGTAGTAAATCCAATCGGCGAAGAATCAATGCAGTTTAGATCAGCAATGGTTCAATCATGTCAAGACAGAGATTGATAGCGAACTGGCCTGAATCTAAAATTCGATATTTTTATAATGAGGTCGGAGGCTTCTCATTGGTTGATTGTTCTAATGTATAGTTATAAAAAAATCATTAACATTTTTGTAGTCATACCCTCATTATCAAGGATGAATTTCTTTGCCGCTTCAGCGGCTTGTAGACTGGGCAGAAAGTACTGGTAGAAAAGCCTTGCCATCGGGATTTCGGGTGGGGCAAGTTTATAGTCTGGGTAAAAAGCACTATTCGAGAATTCGTTCTTGACACTCAGCCCGACAACAAGTGCCTGTCGGACTGAGGCACGCCGCCAGGAGGCCAACTCTTCAAGGCTTTGTCACCCAGCTTTCGAGTGGAACAAGTTCATTGCTTGTCGCCTGAGGCACACCGACTGAGGAATGCTAATGGGAATCCCCCTGAAATTTTGTCAGTGCAAGAGTGCCCCTCCTTTAGGGGAGCTTGCCTGTATCTCGCTTTCCGATCTTGTGTCACACATTGATTTGGTTCGCAGCAATCAAATATTTTCCTATCATTGGCGATCAAAAACACTCAAGATCTAGTATATGTGTAGAAAAATGATTATAATTAAAAAACTAATGTTCTTTTAAAATGCAAAATATCTAGTTAAATCAATTTATCAGTGTATATAAAAAATTGCGCTGGGTTCCAATTTGAGAAATAGTTAACAAGGAAGACAATGTTAAGGTTTTCTGGGAGGTCAGGAAGAGATTCCGTCGGAAAAGTCCAGCACTTTACATCGGGTCAGAGGCTTTTCCACCAGGATAATGCCAAATTCACAACTCCATGTTGTCACAGACTATTTGACCAAGATAGGCATCAATCCCAGACGTTGCTTCTCACGACTTTTGGTTATTCCCTAACCTCAAGGAAACCCTTAAAGGCTATCGCTATGAGACGATTGAGGAGATTAAAAAGGCTGTAATGAGGTCCATTGAGACTCTCACACAAGTGGATTTTCATAGGGTCTTCCTGAAGTTGTTGGAATGGTACAACAACTGCATTGCAGCAACAGGAGATTATTTCATGTATGCACTATCAATAATACAAGTTCTATACGAAAAAGTTTGGAAACTTATAGAAGGAAGCTTGTATAACACGTAAATCAATACGTGTTAAATAATGGCGTGTATATGTAACGAGTCTGCTGTGTAAGTATCTATATCACGTGTATATACAGATGTCTCTGAATATATATATATATATACATATATATTCATAGCGTACCGTATCGTCTAATGAGTATTCACATATGTACGTGTATGTATACATCTATATACGCATGTTACCTAGCCTATCGTGTGTGTCTCTTGATGCGTGTGTAGGCGTTGTCGTTCAAGCAAACCGTTGCCAAAACGTGTGTATAAAGGAAACACCTATTTTATGTTGACTAACACAATTCTTTAACAAACGGTATATATATATATATATATATATATATATATATATATATATATATATAGTTACACTTTTATTTTCAAGGAGCTGAGTTTAGAAGCATAGCGTGTGTACACTAGTTCCCTTTTCTAGGTTATATGAAATACTGTAATAAAAATTTCCTCTGAAAAATCACCAGTCATATTTTAAGTATAAACTTTATTTTTTTATTTTACTTTTTTTTATTCAATCTTCACCCCAAACAAAGCAAGTGCCACTTTGAGGTAGGGGGCTACTATTCGGGGATAATTTGTGGGGGCATTATGTCTCTTAAATGGAACACGTACATCAAATCTGTTGCCAAGGCCGCTGGAAAAATGGTCGGATCTTTCTATCGATCCGGTAGATATCTCACTGCTGATGTAATTCTCTATCTATATAAGAGCCAGATACGTCCAAGGATGGAATACTGTTGCCACATCTGGACAGGAGCTGCTTGAAAGGACTTGTCCTGCCTTGATAGAATTCAAAATAGACTTCGTATCCTCGTAGGAGATGTCCCTTTTCTCTTCCCTGCAACCTCTATCTCACAGAAGAGATGTTGCGAGTTTGTATCTGATGTGCTGTTATTTTCATGGAAAGTTTTCGACTGAGCTTCAGTCTATGGTCCCCCCTCGCCAAACTTTCACAAGAAACACTCGTCTAGCTGTAAACACTATCAATAATTCCCCCACTCTTTATCTGTGCCTAAACCTAAACGTAGATTCCATGAACAAAGCTTCTTTCTTAGAACTGCACGCCTGTGGAATTGTCTTCCGTTTTCCTGTTTTCCGGCTGACTACAATATGGTTGTGTTCAAGTCTAACGTAAATAAGTTCTTGATGAGCCGTTCCATATAAGTTATCAAATTTACCAAATTTTCATTACTAATGATTACTATATTGTCCAATTTCTACTGTACACTCTTTAACCCTTATCCTTCAGTGGCCTCTTGGCCTTGATAATGTGGTGATGCCTATATAAAAAAAGATGTTTGTTCACATTACATTTGAACTTCTCCACATCAGTACAGTTGGAAAAGCAGTATCCCGGGAGGGAGTTTACAAGGCTTGCAGTTCTGGGGAAGAACCTATTGGAGTAAAAGGCTTTCTTAAACCTAGGGATCTCTACTGTAAAAGGGTGGGACTTAGTTGCTTGTCGGGTTTGTCGGGGGTAGTCACGTCGAGGTGGTACAAATGCTTGCTGTTCGTCAGAGCAGCCACTATTAAAGTGTTTGTAGAACAGGTAGAGGGATGCAACATTTCGTCGATGGGACAGGGGCTGAAGCTTAGATTACAGTTCAGGACCTATCAGGTTGGTGACTCTTTTTGGAACCCTGTCCAGGAGTGAGAGACAAGCAGCAGATGCATCAGCCTAAATGTTGCAGCAATACTCCATACATGGGCGAATGGTGGTCTTATAGAGGTACAGGATATTTTTAGGCGTAAGTAATTTTCTGGCAGCAGCCTTGGCAATTATCTCAATGTATATATTCCAGTTCATGTTCTCTGTAAACGTTAGGCCGAGGAGTTTAAAGGAAGTACTTTCTAGTAGCCATTGCTATTGGCAGAAGAAAGGATTTCTTGTAGTTATTGAAGGAAACAAGCTTAGACTTGGCAGCATTTAACGTGACCATCCATTTTTGTCCCCATTCCACTACAGATTGGAGGTCATCCTCTAGTGTGTCTGCCCTTTTCTTATATATGTGTTCATTTGTTTTCCCCTCATGCCTGTTATAGAGTGTGGTGTATTGGACAAATATACCCATCTCCGAAACAATTTTATCAGGGAGGTCGTTTATGAATATCAGGAAAAATAAGAGTCCAAGGATAGACCCCTGGAGTACTACCGCATTTATATCATATTGTTTATTGTTTAGATGTTCGACCGTCGAGGACAACTTGGATTTTTCTCTTACTTAAGAAGGATTTAATTACATTGTGTATTCTTCCAGTGATGCCATATGATCTAATTTTCTAGTGGGTTACGGCTTCCCTCGGGTATAAAATACTTCTATGGAATTTGTATCGTGCTATGTACTCCGGAGTAGACATAGAAGAGTCAACTAAATGCCGAATTGATCCCCAATAAGTTTTCCTCGCTAACTGTCTGTCCGACTCCAACTCTCTCTCTCTCTCTCTCTCTCTCTCTCTTTCCTTTTTCCACTCTCTCTCTCTCTTTATCTATTAATTACTCTCTGTCTATCTCACTCTGATTGGCCTGGCTGTTATGTTTATAGATATCAAATAACCTTTTTGTTGTTAGTTACACACTTTTACGTAAGCCTTACATCAAAACTTCTAAATTCTGTCAATTTTTTTGTTTAATGTAAAAATTATTGTTCAAGATAAGCTGTCATTTTATTTGTTTTAAAACAAAACTTTCAATATCACTCTTCATAAACATTTTTTTACAAGGTAGTCACCACTTATCAAGGCCCGGAAGCCACTCGGGGATAAGGTTATTGTGTGTACAGTACGTTAGTTTTGGAGATCTGATAAAGTGTCTTACTTAAGGAGGCGGTTCATCAGGAATTTGTTCACATTGAACTTGAAGACATCCAGGTTGTTGTCAGGTGGGAAACAGGTAACCGGAACAGAGTTCCACAGACGTGCACTTCTAAAACCGAAGCTTTGTTCATGGAATCTACGTTTTGATTTTGGCACAGATAAGGAGTGGGAAAATTTTGACACTGGTTTCAGCTAGGCGGATGTTTTTCTTGAAAGATTGGCGAGGGGGAACCAGAAATTGGAGTTCAGACGAGCACCTGCCATGGTAGTAACGATAAAACAAAGACAGGCTCGCAACGTCTTTCCTGTGGGAAAGAAGTTGCAGAGAAGAGAAAAGGGCATCACTCACAAAGCCACGAAGCCTATTTTGTACTCTGTCAAGGCAGGATAGGCTGTTTTAGCAGCTCCTGCCCAGATATGGCAGCAGTACTCCATCCTTGGACGTACTTGGCTTTTATACAGTTAGAAAATTGCATGAGGGGTGAGATATCTTCTGAAGCGGTAGAAGGATCCCACCATTTTTCCAGCGATCTTTCAAACTGACTTGATGTACGTATTCAATTTCAGGTCAGGGGTAAAGGTCAAACCCAGAAGCTTATCAAAACATGGAGTTTCCCCTAGACGAGAGCCATCCATTTCAATTGATGCCAGATGAGGATCAGAACGTTGCAAATATGCCATTGCTTAACTAATTATCCCTAATACATAATTTTGCGTCATTTTCACTTCAATGTGGTTACAAGCACTTCCATGGAGTTCAATATTTAAAACTCCTTATTATTTACTATTTTCCAAAAGTGTACGTATATTTTTCTCCTGGACCCTTTCCTCCTATTAATAAAAAAACACTCTAGTGTTAAGCTCACTCTTTCCGACTTAGAAAATGTAATACACCATTTCCATTATTATTAATTGTAATTTGGTCAGCCATCGCTCATTAACTACTTCCTTATTTTATTTCTACTGAAATTCTTTTCCTGTATATTTCTGGATGTAGGTTTTACTTCCTACGACTGATATCGACTGAATCTCCAGCCACCCCTTTTCTATAGTTAATTAGAGGTCCCTTTCGCTTCACTGCAAAACTTGATGAAATCTCTGATGGTTCTTTCTGACCATCTCTTTTTTATGGGTGTTAGTAACTCTTAGATCTCTTGTGCTCCCTAGCCATCAATCCATCAATCACTATGGATTCATTCATACCCATTATGTTTTGGGATGAAAACAGAAAACTTTTATTTATAATATCTCCAGTGGTGAGTTCTAAATTACACAATGTCCTTGTTTTACCATAGTGATTCACTTGTCTTCCAAATGCATGTATTTCAGCAAACCTGACACAGATCATAGAGAAGAAAAAAACGTCACACCATCCTTAACTATAACCCTTACCTCTGAGACTGTATGCTCTGAACAATAGAAACGCTCCGTTGCATAAGAGTGTTATTATTAAACGAAGGTACCACTTGTGCGCGTATTTTACATGAGTTCTTATTTAGTGTTCTTGTTTGTATTAGAAAGTCTAGAGTGATAGACAGTCTTAGGAGAGATTAGAGTCTTAGGAATGTTCATGTTGTAAGAGATGGAGACATTAACGAGTATATATAATGAGAGACAGTTGTACATTTTTATAAACACTAAGTTCATATTAATACACTTTCAGAGGCGATTTGATATATAGATAGATAGACCGAGAGATTGGCATTTATGCTTTTGACAGTTCTGTATGAAACGGGAGTGCTTATATAACATTTATAGTTTGACACATATACTTTCTAACACATAGTTTTTAGATGATGATTTCATCAAAGGTTCTAATAACATAAATGGACAATACCTTTCCTGTTGAATTACAACACGAAGACGCATGTTATGAAAAACATGATGATCATTTATTTCTTCCATATGACCAGTTAATGGCTTTGCATTCAGGAATTCAAAGTTTTACATGATTTCTTCCTCTAACCTCGCTTCCAAGGTTCCATGTCAGCTCTCTCTCTCTCTCTTTCTCTCTCTCTCTCTCTTCTCCCCGACTCTGATCTGACTCTCGTCTGACTCTCTCTAACTAACTTCGAACTCTTTCCTATATTGAGAAATCACATGTATGTCTGGTCAACGTGACTATAATTCACCTTTTATCAATATGTGCGATTTGCACGTTTTTGAAACCATTTCTGATGATCAGGAAATTTCCCATTTTCCTTGTTGTTTTACAAAGGAATTTAACCTACTTATCTAATTCACATAACCCATATTTTATTATGCATTCTTTCTAAGAATGTGAAATAGTTTCCAGCCAAATTTGTATTTATTAAATATTTTAACAGAATCAACAATTTACTGGACGTTCCATTTAAAACCTATTGTTGTTTAAAACTTATCTACAGGGTTCGATTCCCGTTTTATCTGATTTTATTTTCGTTTAACTAATTCTCTTTGTTTTACTTACATGAAACAGCTCTACCTTAGCCCCTAACTATCAAGAGTTGTTGATATGTCACGTCAAGTGTTTTTAGTCATTCAAATGCAGATGCTGATGTCTGTATGCTGATGTTGAGTGAAAATCTTCGAAGCAGTGAGCCAAGAAACAGAAAAATTTCGTGTTTCTCAACTGTTTTGCTATCTACCAAGTTATTTACTCCAGAAAACGAATATCTTCGCGTAAAAATAGAAAGATGATTTTAAGATGCGAGAAAGATAAGATGAACGATTTAATCTCGAGAAATTGATCAAGAACAATCATTATTCTTATCTACTTTAGTCCTGCGATAAAAGAAAAACGAACCAACCGCTTTTTAAATAAGCTTTAACAAACGAAAATTCAGAACATCATCCAATTACTTAAGAAATAACGAACTTATTAAAAAATATCCGACGACTGGGTTTGTTTTAATTTTTCAACAATTTTAGGTAAGAGTAAAATGCGCTATCTCTTCTGACATTACACCGTATATTTATCTTTATTTTAGAAAGAGTAAGATATGTATTTTTATATTTTTGTCTCAATCTTTGTACAATTTCCGTGTACGGAGTCCACAGCAAAAACAGTTTATTCCACGACATACATAGTTATGTCTTAAGACACGGAGTTTGTCGGGGGATACATCGGTGAAAACGATGCAGAAATAAGAATCGATATCGAAGCATGAGGTCGAATAAAGTACGTAATATTTTATATACTATTGTAGTGCGTATCGTTTTTCTATTTTGTTGAATAGATAATTTATCCACCGTAAGTGATATGACTGACGGCGATTTAAACTTAACGCAATAAAATGTAAGCGCAGTTTCAAATATATAAATACAATGTGATATGAAATATCTCTATTTTAGTTAGCACTAATTGCGGGCCAAATAATTTTTTTAATCAGAAAAAATCCAATCTATTCCTGACAGCTTTTTACTTTAATTTATTTTTCTTCGTGCGGTTCTTCTTTTGAAATTCCCTAAGTGACCATGGTTTATTATACTGTATCAAGATAGTACATTAAATATAATGTGAAAAATAGATTTCCTTGCCCAACTCCCTACTTAAAGTTCTCCTGTAGGTTTGGTCCCTACATTAAAAAAACAAGCATTTAAAAACTAAATAAGATCCATTCGGAATTACTGAACACAGACTGATTCGAGGAATGCCACATATTGTCCTAGTGATAGTGCAACAATATTTATCCATCACTGAAATATCCTGATTGAGTCTCTCGCTATGTTAGTATTCACATCACTAAGATTCTCCGCAGAATTCTTAAAAGTGACAATTTTTGCAAAAAGAATGCATTTAATTCGACAAAAAGAATGTACGTAATTCGACAAAAAGAATGTACGTAATTCGATAAAAAGAATGTAAGTAATCTATGAAAAGAATGTACGTAATTCGACAAAAAGAATGTACGTAATTCGACAAAAAGAATGTACGTAATTCGACAAAGAGAATGCACGTAATTCGACAAAAAGAATTACGTAATTCGACAAAAAGAACGTACGTAATTCGACAAAAAGAATGTACGTAATTCGACAAAAGAAATGCACGTAATTCGACAAAAAGAATGTACGTAATTCGACAAAAAGAATGTACGTAATTCCATAAAAAGAATGTACGTAATTCGACAAAAAGAATGTACGTAATTCGACAACAAGAATGGACGTAATTCGACAAAAAGAATGTAAGTAATTCGACAAAAAGAATTACGTAATTCGACAAAAAGAATGTACGTAATTCGACAAAAAGAATGTAAGTAAGTCGATAAAAAGAATGTACGTAATTCGACAATAAGAATGTACGTAATTCGACAAAAAAGAATGTACATAATTCGATAAAAAGAATGTAAGTAATTCGATAAAAAGAATGTAAGTAATTCGATAAACAGAATGTAAGGAATTCGATAAAAAGAATGTAAGTAATTCGATAAAAAGAATGTACGTAATTCGACAAAAAGAATGTACGTAATTCGACAAAAAGAATGTACGTAATTTGATAAAAAGAATGTAAGTAATTCGATAAAAAGAATTACGTAATTCGACAAAAGGAATGTACGTAATTCGATAAAAAGAATGCAAGTAATTCAACAAAAAGAATGTACGTAATTCGATAAAAAGAATGTACGTAATTCGACAAAAAGAATGTACGTAATTCGACAAAAAGAATGTAATTCGACAAAAAGAACGTACGTAATTCGACAAAAAGAATGTACGTAATTCGATAAAAAGAATTACGTAATTCGATAAAAAGAATTACGTAATTCGACAAAAAGAATGTACGTAATTCGACAAAAACAATGTACTAATTTGGCAAAAAGATGACCGGAAATGGATTTTCCATGTCATTGTGCATATAAAAACGGGAAGTATGTTTTCGAGTGTTGTGCTTTGTATTAAGTGCATTGTTTGGACAATTATTCTACTTGTGTGGCCTATTCTCACAAAGTGTCAGTCGATGTAATCTCCTATCTTCCTCAAGCCAGAAAAAACCCGTGGCGTAACGGGTAAAGTTCTAGATAATTTTCAGATTTTAGTGATATTTTTCTGGGGTTGAAAATTTTGTTCTCAGTGCGAGCGAGACTAAGAATACACTTTGGAATTACTTAAGACTTCTACCAGATCATGGTTGACAGAACGAGAGCATTTGAAGTTGCTTGTTGATTTCTGGATTTGACAAAAGACTATGTTCAGCAAGATACATATACAAATGATCGGTGTTAAATCGGCAGAAACATTTTAATAACACTCAAATTGACAGCATTAGTGCGATTAATCAAAATTTATCAAATTTTAGCGAATCTCTCGACAGAGGCAACCTTTCTAGGGCAATTGCTCTTGACATATCAAAGGCCTTTGATAAGGTATGGCATAAAGGTTTACTTCACAAGATCTCCAGCTATGGTATAGCTGGAAATGTCTTCTCAATTATTAATTCATTTCTCTCTGATAGTATCATAAGAGTAGTAGTTAATGGGCAAAAATCAGAAGCTCACAGTATCAATGCTGGAGTCCCTCAGGGGCCCATCCTGGGCCCAACTCTTTTCCTGATCTACATTAATGATCTTCCAAATCACATCCTTACATCATTCGTAGACATTTTTGCTGACGGCACTACCATCTATGGTAGCACATCTAAGACAGTAAACGACCAAGTTCTCTCCGATTCTCTCTCCTCTGATCTTGATCACGTTGTACAATGGGGAAAGGAGTGGCTGGTTACTTTTAATGCATCTAAAACCAAGCTTCTATCTTTACATAATCAACGTTCTGATCCCCATCTGGCATCAATTAAAATGAATGGCTCTCGTCTTGGGGAGGCCTCAAGTTTTGACAGGCTTCTGGGCTTGACCTTTACTCCTGATTTTAAATGGAATACGTACATCAAATCTGTTGCCAAGGCCGTTGGAAAAATGGTCGGATCCTTCTATCGATCCAGTAGATATCTCACTGCTGATGCAATTCTCTATCTATATAAGAGCCAGATACGTCCAAGAATGGAATACTGTTGCCACATATGGGCAGGAGCTGCTAGTAAAGGCTTGTCCTGCCTTGATAGGGTTCAAAATAGACTTTGTGGCCTGGTGGGAGATGGCCTTTTCTCTTCGCTGCAACCTCTATCTCACAGAAGAGATGTTGCGAGTTTGTCTCTGATGTATCGTTATTTTCATGGAAAGTGTTCGACTGAGCTTCAATCTATGGTCCCCCCTCGCCAAACTTTCACAAGAAACACTCGACTAGCTGAAAACATTATCAATAATTTTCCCCACTCTTTATCTGTGCCTAAACTTAAACATAGATTCCATGATCAAAGCTTCTTTCTTAGAACTGCACGCCTGTGGAATTGTCTTCCGTCTTCCTGCTTTCCAGCTGTCTATAATATGGTTGTCTTCAAGTCCAACGTGAACAAGTTTCTGATGAGCCGTTCCACTTAAGTTTACAAATTTACCGAACTTCCATTACAATCGATTACTATATTGTCCTTTTGAGTACTGTACACTCTTTAACCCTTATCCTTGAGTGGCCTATCGGCCTTGATAAGTGGTGACGCCTCTGTAAAAAAAGAATATATACACAAAAATGTATTTCTACGATATTCTGAGCCTTGAAAGATATAGCCGATAGATTTAGCGATAACTAATAATTTCTTAATCTCTAAAATATTTTTATGATAACGCTTTCGCTGTCTAAGTTGCTAATAACGAAATTATGAAATGTATGGAAAAGCCGAGAGGGAAACGATTCAATGGTCCGTGATTTATTCTGATATTGACTGATTCGATTCCGACTGACTGGACAGATCAACTCAGATGACCGCAAACAATTAAACAATTGACAAGTACAATCTTGTGGTGCTTGTTCGACAATTTCCCTTCGTCTTGGACTCGTAACTCTCTGATTACTCATGCTCTAATATACGTTATTGCTGGTGATTTTCCGTGACATTGATGACTATTAAATACAGTGATTAATAGACAAGAGATCAAGTGTCAAGTTTTTCTTCATAATCCGCTTTAATAAATGAATAATTTTAAGCTGATATTCTATAAAATGCCTTTTGCGACTAGCAAGGCTCTCCAATATTTCCTGGGCGAATGGATGACGCAAAAAAAGCCTTAGAAAATGTGTGTAATATGCCCGGCTCAAATTAAACATTAATTCACGTGTATGAGAAAAACGAAAATATAAAACGGCCACTCAACAAGAATATGTTGAATTGCAGTAGTGTTAAACAAAAAATGTAGGGGAAGTTTTCTTAAGTATACTTTACGAACGCAGTGAGTATAACGATTTATTGTTTGTGTATCGTTTTTTCTACATAAAAATGTAAATTTGTAAAATTATTTTATTAGTTTTAACAGTCATATTCTGATGTGTGAGAATTATTCGTCTAGAGTATATTTTTAAACTGAGAACAGTGTTTATAGTACAGAGTATTGACAAATAATAACGATTACCTTGATAAGAATACGAGTACATATCCATCCAATACCTTATAGCCAAGTAAAATTAATTTCTCAAACAGAACAGTTCACAAGGTTTACAATCAATATGTAAATTACGGCATTTTATATCTAGAATTTCGATTCGAAATTTCAACAAAATTATTTTCTGTATTAAATAAAATTTCAAAATATCGTTTACTGGGTGTTTTCAAAAAAATTGAATCTTGAACATCTTATTTATCTGCGTCTCATATTTAAGGCAAGTCTAAAATATTTGAATTTTTAAATAGGATGTTGATATCATTCTAATGACCTAAACTAATGATGGCTTAGACTTCACAAAAATTAAAGATTTTAAAATTTTACGTATAACTTCTACGCATACTATCTTTTGCAAATTTCACACAAGGTCAATTTATACTTCTGAGAGTGTTCTTGGATATGTTTTGTACATAAATTCATCCGATAAGTATCAACAATAGAAAAATATTTTACTAGAGAATATTTTATGTTAAACCGGTGTAACCTTGCTCGGTGTAACGTAAAATATCCCCTGTAAAAATATTTCATTTTTATTCATAAGAGGAACAAGACTACTTTTAATATCGTCAAGCCCAAATATCAGCTGACGTGATATTGAAAACAAACTTAGACGGAATTTGATGCACGAAATTATTATTTTATTTTTATTTTTATTTCTTTTTTTTTTTTTTTTTTTTTGCTAATTAGGCCACCGGGTAAATTATTTCTCGTGATATATATTATTCAATAGAATTTTTATTCTGTAGTAATACATACGCATTCAGCATAAATTAAAGTGTTATGTGTAAACGTATAGTACGACAGAGAAACGCCAGACGTTCAACGAGTATATATATATATATATATATATATATATATATATATATATATATATATATATATATATATATATATATTTAAATAAGGCGGGGGTCATCAGTAATGTGTATTTTTTAACATTATTTTATTATTCCGTGTTTTAGTTTTTCATTGAAAATTATTTTTAGATCATTGTAATAATGTTTTAAAATCATTGAAATCGTTTTTAACGCGTTTCAGACGTTCTGTGAAGCGTCATCTTCAGAAGGTATTTAAAATGTAAGATATTTAGAATATACTCAAAATGTGTTTAAAATGTAAAAAAACATTTTCGTAGTTCATTTGAAATGTTTCCGAGCGGTGGAAACATAAGTAAATCATTCTACTATTCATTCGTATGTTCAATTTTTATTACTGGTTCGTTGGGGTCGACTGTTATCACTGCCGTCTTTCTCTTTCTCTCTCTCTCTCTCTCTCTTTCTCTCTCTCTCTCTCTTTCTCTGCGGGTGTATCTACTTATCTTTCTTTGGTTTTTTTTCATTGTTTTTTCTGTTTTACTCTTACTTGAGTGGAGGTGAGGGGCTGGACATATATATATATATATATATATATATATATATATATATATATATATATATATATCGGCAGCCTTTTTATATTCTTAATAGTTTTTAAGATATGTATTGTTCAAGTAGGGGGTTCAAATATGAGTCGCGATTTGTAGAGCACCCTGAAGAATAAATAAGAGAAAATACGTGAATACAAAAACACGATATATCCTGCCTTGACAGAGTACAAAATAGGCTTCGTGGCTTACTGGGGGATGCCCTTTTCTCTTCCCTGCAACCTCTCTTCCACAGAAGAGACGTTGCAAGCCTATCTTTGTTTAATCGTTATTTCCACGGCAGGTGCTCGTCTGAACTCCAATCTCTGGTCCCCCTCGCCAATCTTTTACGAAAAACACCCGCCTAGCTGTCAAAAACTTTCCCCACTCTTCATCTATGCCTAAATCAAAACGTAGATTCCATGAACAAAGCTTCTTTCTTAGAACTGAACTCCTGTGGAACTCTGTTCCGTCTGCCTGCTTCCCACCTGACTACAACCTGGATGTCTTCAAGTCCAACGTAAACAAATTCCTGATGAACCGCCCCCTTAAGTAGACACTTTATTAAATCTCCACACTAACGTACTGCACTTACAATAACCCTTATCCCTGATAAAAAAATGATATAAGCATAAACGATAGAAAATAAACAATAAATAATTAACAAAGTAAAAGATAAAACATAAAAATGCAGAGTGACTTTCTACACAAAAAAACATCTGATATTATCAAGGCATGTAATGTCAAACGGTATGCAAAAACGTCTTTGAAAATTAATGGTTTCGAAGCCATTATAATAATTTGAAATTTTAAAGGTGAAACTGTTAATTCCTAGGATTCCCCTAATTCCTTGTGACATGCTATTTCAATTCAAGCGTTTACAATTCCCAATAAAAACAGTCTATAAATAAAGTTCAAAGACAAAGCCTCATAGTTGTTGGACGTAATCTTCAGACACGTTGCTTTGCTCATGGCCAGTTGTATGTTGGTTGCTCACGAATTGGAAGTCCTGAAAACCCCTACATTTACACACCTTGTTGTTGATGTAGAGACTCTTCAAATCAATGCTAAAAATACATTTACCAGTGTTCAGATATACACTGCTTGAAACTAAATTTTCATTAACTTATTTTCATTAACAGAATATATTACAATATCATGTTTATATATATTGCACATTAAATTGTTAAAGCAAAAGAACTTTAAACAGTTACGGATATGCATTATGATATGAAATAATAATTCTAATTCTTACATCATATTGTGAAAGAAGGACTAGTAGATAAAAGATTAAACCTGAAAAGAGACGTCTATAAAATAAATGCATCTACTCCTCCTACTTCATGGGGGATGTGGAAACAGAAGTTATTATGAATTAATGTTTCGTTTAATCAATTAGATAGTTATGTATGAGGAGAGAATATTAAAATATATCAAATACAACCTGGCAGGCCCGGGTACTTCAGCTACTCATTTTATATATAATCGGGAACAGAATATTATCGTCTTTTTGGGGCCAGAGAGTAAGTGATAAGTTTATGAATAAATACCTAACTTGCTATATATACATACATATACACACATACATACACACACATATATATGTGTATATATATACATATATATATATATATATATATATATATATATATATATATATATATATATATATATACATGTACCGTTGCGCAGCAGGGAAATTTCACCAATTGATATTTTCTGATAGCAAATTTCTTTTTACACCCCTAATTGATGTTCGAACATTGGCCTGCCAAATGAAAAAAAAACGGATGGTCAAAAACAAACGGGAATTATCCCTGCTGTTTAAAGAAACATGCATAAAAAATGCTTCCCAAATACACACACACGCACACAAATACACACAACACACACACACACACATATATATATATATGATTAATTTTTTTTGGAAAAAGAATTCCAGCAGAGTGCTCAATTAAAAGGAAAATCCAAATTTTAAGAGCGTATTTATGTTTTGTGTACATAAAGTTGTTAGTTGAGACAGATCATTGGTACCGTCGGTTTCAAGCCCGAAAATAAGGCCCGTTTAAGGTATCCTTATCAAGCTCTCTTCAGCCAATATTCGTCTCAATTTCGTATATATATATATATATATATATATATATAATTCAAACACGGTAGTGTTTGAATTATATCGTTGTGGCAGTTTTAGTCATGTAGAACTTCACTGTGCGCTCATTTTCAGACTAAATTTCAAACAATTATTACAGTTTATTGATCACTTTTTCAGCTAAATTGTGAAGAAATTCAATTTTTGTTCCAAAATTATGATGAATTTTCTGATATTCAAAATCGTAAAAAAAATATAAGGAGGTGAGCAATGTTTTTTTAACTGGTTTCCAAAGCAATCACGTTCTTTCTGCGACTACAATTGCTACTAATTCATTAATGAAAGTATAACAGGGAGATAATTGGGAGGATTTTATTGAAAGCAGACGAGTGCCATACATTGCTATTACATATGTGTTTATGGGGAAAAAAACAATACTAAATTTAACAAATTAACAAGTAAATTTATTGGAAGTCTGGAAAAATCAGGGATTACAATAGAAAAATGCGAGCATGAAAAGTAATATGGTTAAGCTTAAACATGGAAAAGTAAAGGACTAGTTGTTAATACTGAAAAAAAGGACAAGGTATTCTAGTAAAAAATATAATAAATTTATAACTTAAAATATTGCAAAATTAAGATGTTTTTATTAATTCAATTTATATCAATTCTTTATACTGCAATATATCCATTCTTTATGTTGCAATATTTTAAGCTATGAATGTATCATACTAGAATATCTTTTCCTTTTCTTTTCGAGCTTTAACAACTAGTCCTTTAGTTTTCCATATTTAAGCTTAAGTATATTGCTTATCATGCTCGTATTTTTTCTATTGTAATATATATATATATATATATATATATATATATATATATATATATATATAGATATGTGTGTGTGTGCGTGTGTGCATGTATATATATATATATATATATATATATATATATATATATTTAAAATTTTACAGAAGGTCAGAAAAACATTGGTATCGTCAGTTTCAATGTTTTTCTGACCTTCTGTACAATTTTAAATAAATAAATATTAAGCTCTTATATCGAAAAATGTGTTCTTTGTAATCGAACATTTTGTGGGAATTCTTTCTTATAAAACAATAAACACACACACATGCATATATATATATATATATATATATATATATATATATATATATATATATATATATATATGCATGTATATATGTATACTGATACTGTGAAATCGTTAATAATACAACTGGGGGTTATTTATGTGAACTCGCAAAATACATATAATTCAACTCAAAGTTGATATTTTACTCCTAATCAGTTAAGGAGGAGCGCTAAGGATTTGGCATGTATCAATAACGCCTGCTGCATTAAAAAAATAATTCGATTTTCGATTGGGTAAATCTATTTCTTACGCAGTTCTGACGCTGCAAACAATGGAAAATGCACGAAGTGAATCCACCGATTTGTTTTTATTGACGAGTAACTATTTTAAGAAATTAATTATGGCCGGCATAAAATATCTGAGCAAACGTCGCATTGATTGTGCATTGTTCTAGACAAGAACGTAGACAAATCCATTAGAGATGTTCTACGTCAATAATTATTGTAAGATTTTGAATGCAAAAACATAATTGGCAAAGAAACGCTCTTTCGAAATGAATCAATTGAGGCTCACTGTTTGGATCAAGTTGTTGGATGTATGAAAGAGCTGAGGTCAGGGATCATGTCTCAAATCTCACAGAGGAAAAATGATCGAACTGCATAGAAAACTATCATTAAATTATTGGGTGGTATAGTTATGCATGGTTACATACAAAATTCTTTTAATTATTTAGACGATAGTTAAAAACCATTGTATTTTTATAAGGTCGTAACCAAAACCAAAATAAAATAAATTATTTGAATAGAATCTTAAAAAAAACAGTGTTCTTGTACAAATCCCTCCATTTTAAAAACGAAAATAAAGAAAACTCCGTCTGGCATATGTGCCTGTAACGAAACGAACATTTTTCAAAAAAACAAAAAACGAAAAAAAACACGTAAATGATCAAGTAGTTTTATTTACATAAATAAAATCATTTTCAGATATTTATGTTGAACGGTTCACAATTATTGTTGAGTTATTTTTCTCTAGTTTTATAGATTCTTTACAAAATTGTGAGTAAAACAGACATTCCAACGATACTCATAAATTTGGCTTTTCTTATCTATATATCTATAAAAGTGAGAATGTGTGTGAGGACATTTCTCAACCAAAATACTCAACGATTTTTTTTATCTAAAGACTTTAAATTCGGTATGTACGGTATTTAGACATGTGGCAAACTTTTTAATCGGTTTTCATCCGGGGGAGAGGGCTGCTAATGGATCAAAATTGAAAAAATGGTGGGTGGACGTCATCGAATTTTTATCTGTTTGTCAACTGTTTCACGAATGCGCATGCGTTAATTGTTCACATGACAGATTAATTATGTTAAATATAAGTAGGTTTGAAAAATAAATTTAAAATCGTGTAAAGCTGACGTAATGGTACGTACTTGACTCTCTCTATATCTCTATCTCTATCTCTATCTCTTTCTCTTTCTCTCTCGCTCTCTCTCTCTCTCTCTCTCTCTGTCTTTGCTTGTAGGTCTTGGTTTCGATCTTAGCTGGAGTGTTTCTTTTTTATTTACGAGAACACAATTGTTTAGAAAAAACATAATACTCGCTTGCACATGTCTTAGTTCGTTTCCCTTTTTTACTCCATATTTAAAGAAATTTTAACATTTCATTACAACGTCATTTATAATGAATAAGTATTCTCCATTAATTAAAATATAATATTTATGCACATTTTACGACCGGGCAACGCCAGACGGTCTGATAGTTTTGAATTAAATACTCTATGAATGTAGGTGATTTTTTTTTTAAATAGTTTCGTTTCGTTACAGGTACGTAGACCAAACGTCCTAAGATAAATCATACATGAAATCAAAGAGAAGGAAAGTTACGAAACGACATTTATTTGTTTTTGTCTTAATTATGTTTCTTCAAATATCATCGTTTTTTATTTGTAACGCTGCCTTTTTTAGAGAGTGAATTTTCTCCAATGGTAACTGTTGTGGTTGCAAGGTTGAGCAATAATTAGTAAGGAAATACAATGAAGACGCAAACAACAAGATAACGCAATAATAAGTGTATTAAAGAAAAGGTATATTTACAATATGTACAAATGACGGTGTCGAGTCAGAGAGTCTTGGTGGGAGGACATGTACGCTCTTCGGCGTCACTTCTGGTGGCATTTGAGTAAGACACACCAAGGCCAACCTAGGCTTGCCATTTATAGTGTTATGTTATTCGCATATGCAAATAAGTGGTTGCTACCACAACATCCCCCCTCCCAAGATTTGAAGTCACACAGATTTCAATATCTTTTTCTTTTGGGGTTTACCATTAATGGTTCATTCACTTTTCTTTTCCTACCTGATCTTCGGGGTTCAGGTGCATTTTGAGGCGGTTCCAAATTAAAAGATTCGTATATGATATCTATGGTGTCCTCCTCTTCGACTGTTGTCGTATCATCATCATCTTGGATATGACGTTTTTTTATCTGATTTAGGTGCCTTTTATGTTTACTGTTCTTGGAGAAGAACATTCTAATTTTTTACAGAATGTATTGATTGGCTTATCCCATAGTCCGAATTTCTCAATTAAATCTATTCCAAACAGATTTTCACTATTTTTTAGTACGAATATTTTTAATTTCTTCGAAATCCCTTTCAATTTTATCGGGAGGACAACTTCTCCTTCAAATTTTATACCACCACCAGTTACCGTCCGGGCTGCTTTACTAGTTTTTATCATGGCCGGTTTTCCCAACTTTTTCCACGTATTCAGGTTTATTATAGAAACATCGGAGCCGGAGTCGAGTTGTAACTTTATTGATGTTTTAAATATTTCCACTTTTACGTATTTTCGCCGATCTTTGTCTAATTTTGTATTTGATTTTGTTTGCTGTACTCTCTTTCTGGTGTAATCTTTATATCTGCAGCAATCGCTTTTGTGTCCCACCTTCTTACAAATGTAGCATTTTTTCTTCTTATAAGGACAATCTGATTCCCAATGCTTTTCTGCACATCTCTTACAGTTATATCTAGGAAGAGGCTTGTTATATTCTGTACTATATTTATGGTTATTATCATTGGAATATCCCGTTCCATTGCTTTTCTTTGTAAAGTTCTTGGTTGGTGCGTATGGTTTTCTAACTTTTCTTACATATGCCACTCCGGATTCTTCTATATTTTTTTAATCCTTTTTTAATGTAATGGCCCTTTCACAGTTCTCTGCTAGTTTCTGGAGGGTTAAATCTTGCTCAGATTCCAGCTTAAACAACACTCGTCTGCGTATTTCTGCATTTTTCGTGGAAACTAACCCTTGAGCGAAGATTAGACATTTAAAATCTTCTACCGTTAGTTCTGCAAGCTTAAAATTATCGCAGTTTTTATTGACAACTGATGCGTATGTCAAATAATCTTGGTTGTCCATCTTTCTTAGATTCATGCACAGCCATCTTTTATGAAAAAGAGATATATTTGGATTAAACAATTCTTTTAGTAATTTTACAGCTTCCATGAACTCTAATTCCGCAGTTTTTTAGGTAATATGTAATCTACGAATTTGCTGTGTTCTGATGTACCCAATTTTCTGAGTAAGAGGCTCACTTTCTTACTATTTGGCCAATTTTTACAGTCCAGTTGAAAAACATCCTCGTATCTTGTGTAGTATGCTTCAAAATTCTTCTCTTTCTCAGGCACATAATGAAATGTGTCCATGCTATTAAAAATAGTTGTATGGGAGAAATTAACACTATCGACATTTTTTCGATTACTCTTTAGTAGTTCCAGTGTTTTAGCAAAACGTTCCTCTTGTCTTTCTTCATATTCCAATTGTAGTTTCTTATGCCTTTCTTCCTGTTCCAATTGCAGTTTTTTCTGCTTTAATTGTGCCATTTTCTGCTTTTCTTCTTGTTCCTGCTGCCATTTCAATAATCTGTCCTCTCTCTTTTCCTCGCGGTCAGCCTGTGCCTGTATTTTTGTTTGCAAAAGCTCGTTTTGTGTAGCTTGTCTGCGTTCATCCCGCTCAGCCTGTGCTTGTAAAAATTGCATGAACATTTTTGATAAGTCTTCCATGTTTGTTTGTTTTTTTTTTTTTTAGTGTATAGTTAAAAAAAATATTGTACCATGTACACTATACACCGGTTTTGGTTACAACAAAAAAGCAAATTGCTGTAAGCTCCTGTTTTCAATAATAATATCAGCCTATCTTGCCTTGACAGAGTACCAAATAGGCTTCATGGCTTAGTGGGGGATGCCATTTTCTCTTTCCTGCAAGTCCCCCACATAAGAGACGTTTCGAACCTGTCTTTGTTTTATCGTTACTTCCATGGCGAGTACTCGTCTGAGCCCCAATCTCTGGTCCCCCCTCGCCAATCTTTCACGATAAACACCCGTCTAGCTGAAACCACTATCACTAATTTCCCCCACTCTTTATCTGTGCCAAAAGCAAAACTTAAATTCCATGAAAAAAGCTTCTTTCTTGTGGAACTCTCTTCCGTTTGACTGTTTTCCGCCTGACTACAACTTGGTTGTTTCAAGTCCAACATAAACAAATTCCTGATGAACCACCCCCTTAAGTAAGACACTTTATCAAATCTCCAATACTAACGATTACTACGGTACTATCCCATTGATTACTGTACACGCAATAACCCTTATCCCCGAGTGGCTCCCAGTCCTTGATAAGTGGTGACTACCTTGTAAAAAATAAACGGTTTGGGAATACAGTAATATTGCTTGCAGGAGATTTCAGACACAAATTTGTAATTCTCCAATCCACATCAGCTGATGGAATAAATGCTTGCCTCAAAAACACTACTTTTTGGCACTATGTTAAACATAACTAAAAATATGCGTGTTCAGTTGCATAATGATTGATCAGCAATGAAATGTTCGCATCAATTGTTGGAAATTGAGAACGGAAAAGTGCATGTTCATTGGAGTTTAAGCCGAATTTCGTTGCCTTATAACTTCTGTAATTTAGTTACATCAAAAGAAGAGGTGGTAAAAAAGTGTTTTTCAGATATTCAAATTAATTTAGAGAATTCGAGTTGGCTAAGTTAATGAGCTATTCTTGCATCTCAAAACAAAGACTTCCATGAATTAACGATATTATTCAACTTAAAATTTCAAGTAAAATAGTCACAGAAAGAGATGTAGTGGTTTATTATCAACATAATTTTTGACTTCACTAGATTTGCCATGGATGAAACCGCATGTATTGCTATTGAAAGTTGGCGTACCAATTATCATGTTGAAAAATATAAACCAACCCAAGATTTGCAATAGCACATCGCTTGCAGTAAAGAATTTAATAAACAAACTCATAGAAGCAACACTCTTAAGAGGACGTTTGAAAGGTGAATATGTCGTCATTCCTTGCATTCCTATGATTCCACCACATACACCATTTCAATTTAGGAGATTGCAATTCCCAATTCGATTGTTGTTTGCAATCATAATCAACAAAGCTCAGAGACAATCTTTACAATTATGTGGCTTACATCTGCCCACTGACTGTTTCTCACATTGTCAAATTATGTTGCACATATATATACTAGCATTTCAGTCCGGCGTTGCCCGGGTGTTTGCAGGCGTATGTTGAGCAAAACGATAGTGGTAGTAGGAAGGCAGACTCAAAGAAAGGAGGAAAAGAATGGGAAAAACGTGACGTCTTTGCTGTTACGATCACTGCTAACCAGAAGAGAAGTGGGTTTAAATTAAGGCTAGACAATCGACAGGAGGGATGACTTTCGAAAATATCGGCGAAAAAAGCGACCCCTCCCTGAAGAGAAGTGCCCAGTCGAAGGTGAAGAAATTAATGTTTCTAGACAATTTTTCTATATTTGTCGTCTGAAAGATCGAGCTTAAAAACGATACTAATCTTGTGAAAATCCGTCGCCTCCGTCGAAAGTGTTAGGAAGACATGCAAACGTACATACATACATTTATATATTGGTAGCTCAAATTTTCGACCCAACCCAATTAAAAAGCTTGCGCTATCTCTGAATACCCTTTATGTAAAATTTCAATTTTTTAGACCAGAAATTGTCTGAGTAATTTGGTAGATACCGCAGCGGCAATATTTTTGAAACTTTGACCTCAACATTTATTGTTTTGGGTTTAAATCCAGTTATAAAGTTAGATCCAGGTCCAAGGAACCTATATCTAAAATGTCAAGTGTTTACATCCAAAATTGTCGGAGGAGTTTGGTAAAGTTAGCAAACGTCAAATTGGTGAACTTTGCCCCCTTACCAGCCAAATTTCTGGCCGAAAACGGATTTCCAAATCTTAATACTCTGTATATCAAATTTCGAATCTGTAGACTGAAAATTGACAGAGTTATTGCGTAGTGAAATGGACACAGACACACACACATACTTTCACTTATATATATATATATATATAGAGAGAGAGAGAGAGAGAGAGAGAGAGATGAAAGATCATCGTTTCTATGAAAACAGTTGTGTTTTAAGTCTATATCAATGCGGTTCGTAGGAAACTCCGTGCTCTCATATTATAATATAAAAGAATAATGACAATATTACAAAGAATTTTTAATAATTTTCAATTATATTACGTTTTTGTACACTACGCACAATGCTTTAATGAAACTACATCATTCTTTTCATAATCGCTTCTGTTTTCTACCGTTATACTTTCTCTATAATTATTTATTTTCACTTTTCTTTGCAAACCTGAAAATTGTTGTCTGAGTCATTTTCACACGACAGAGCCCCATAGACTCCATAATGGCATTCAACAATTGCCACGCTTCAAACTAGGCTCAACCCGTTTCATTATTTCCTCATTGAGCTGAAAATCTTACTATTCCTTCTGCCCTGAGAAATAGTAACCCACTAGTATTAAAAAAAACTTGAACCTTCTATGTCACATCTTAACATTGTTTCATATTGATTAAGTTTTAACAGAAGATTTAAAGAATTACGATATATTTTGCAACTGTCACCTTGGTTTAGATTTAAAGGAATTAATTTAATCTCAAATAAGTATTGATTGCTTTTTTCTGTTTTGATTTTCCAATATTTGAATTTTGCTTAGGTGCATTTGTTGCTAGGCAACTCACCTAAACTGTTGATAAAATAGATTTCGTTTTAATATGAGAAACTAGTTGGATTCTCCTCTGCATTCTTCTTTTGACAATTTGTTATTGCTATGCAAGCCATTCATCCAAGAAGGCGCTCAGAATCTGTAGTTTAGTGCCAAATGAGTAAAATCGAAAACTCTAAAATTATAACAGCAATGAGCGGTAAGAACATAGAATCACAGATGACCGGTACAAAATCAAAATTAAAATGGCAAGATGGGCGCGCATGTGTAGAAAATAAGAATTATTATCCCTGACCGCAAAGTTGATTGGAGGTCAGATATTTCCTATTATTGGAAAATAACACTTTCTCAGACGATAACAAATTTTGTGGAGGTACTTTATCTGCCTGGAAAATAGCAAGGCTCATATTCTGTCTATGTAGATAGCTATTTTCCAGGCAGTTTACTAAAGAATGCTAAACGTAGAGTTAATAAAATCCCAACGGTCAACGTAATTTAAAATACATGCATCTGCTATTATTGGTTTATTATAAAATAAAAATTAAATATTTATTTTGATTTGAACAAACGTTTGGAAAATATCTTATAAAAATTGTAAACAATGTTCGATTGTTGGCAGTACTCAGGTGCTCTATCCCGTGAGCACCTCATCCTCGAGCAATAACAGACAGAAAACTCTGAATGGCGCGTAACTTACTATAATCTGCTATGACATGATCATAGAATAACGCGATGTGTCTGCATCGTGGAATCTTTTCTAGAACGCTTCTGTTTTCTACCTTTATGCTTTCTCTATAATTATTTATTTTCACTTTTCTATGCAAACCTGAAAATTGTTGTCTGAGTCATTTTCACACGACAGAGCCCCATAGACTCCCTAATGGCACAGCAACTAGTTCAGCTGGTATTAAACACGGTACAACTAAAGGCACGTCCTCTTTTAATCAATGTAGTAATATGTCGTCGGTTTCATCTGATAATGGGCCTCAGCGTTGGGTTATTTGTCTTTGACATGACAGTTGTGATAAAATTGAACGTTATATGACATAAGCGAGCAACGTGTCTTATAAAATTTGTATTTGATCATTTTAACACGAGATCCATTCCCAAAAAAGTCAAGATATCACATTTTTCCGACCCACGTGCGACGGCGTCTAGGCTTCAACTGAATTACAACTTTTCGGCCGTTGAAAAAAGGGGCAAAATAGAAAGAGAAAGGAAGAGATTAAAACGGTGTGAAAGAGAAACACGGAGGGTGATAGATAGATGCATTTTAAAAAATGGAATTCGTTATTGAGATGAGTATTATTTATTAATTTAAATTACATAGATTAAATTAATAAATAATATTCATATCAATAATGAATTCCAGTTATATAATATACTAGCATTTCAGCCCGGCGTTGCTCGGGTGTTTGGAGGTGTATATTGAGCAAAAAAAAACGCGGAAGAAAATGACTCAGGAGAGACATTACTAATATCGTTGCATGTTATTTGCTTCTTTAATTATTGATTTAAAGGAAATAGGTGACGCATACGGACAGTCAGACATCCATAACATTCGCTTAGATGATCAGTTTTCTATATCATTGGTGATATCTCGTTCGCACAGCTTTCCAGAGAGAATGATTTGTGAACCGTAGTTATCTCTCTGTTTAAAAAAGTGACGTCATTCTTTATCGTATCTCTGTTTTGTCTACCAGATTGTACCTTTACCCCTGTCTTATCCTAACGTCCCCATTGTACATCCAATATTGGCAACGATTCTATTTTACATATTAGTTTACCATGCACTCAGCGTGATCATTATTAGAATCTACATTAGCTAACTTCATCCTTTGTGGTGTAAAATCCAGCGGGTCGATTCGGTTATGAAACTGCTTGTACATACTGGCCTCGATTACAGCTCAGAAGAACTACTAAGACATTTGCGGTCGGGTGAGGAGAGAGATCAAACTTCAGGCGAACAGTGGTGATAAACATTGTTGAGCATTCACCCCTGGATCGTGTCGACATTGAGTGCATAAGCAGAGTTCTGGTGGGGAATTTAAGGACGTCTGGGGGCGATTTACTGCAAAGTTACTCAGTACCTCGTTGTATACTTTTTTCAAGTTTCAATTTTGCTTCTGCAGCCTATATATATTGTTGTGATGTCCACCTCACGGGCAACAATGAACCGTTGCGCTTACTATAAAGACCGAGAGAATATGCTTCACGGTGCTATGCATAAGTTATACACATTTGGTAATCGGAATGACACTCTTTATTTGCTGTATTTGTTATTTGCTTCAATATATATTGTTCTCATTAAGTACCGATTTGTGTCTTTATTGCCGACCCTTACCAGTCAAAAGCATGTGTACACAGAAGCCTTCATTCAGTCTCGAAAGACATTGAAAAAAAACCTGTAAGGGTAGTTGCGCGTGTAATTATGAGGATGACAAGGGTTGCGCAATCTCCAACCACACCTCTCCTGAAACGGCACCGACTGAGTTCAGTGGCAAGGAGAGGCTCAGGACGACTGGAAACAATGCCGAGATAATTGGAGAGCACATACATCACCTGGAATTCCCAAATGGCCACCCATTTTAGTATTGACCAGGCTCAACGTTGCTTAACTTCGGCGATCTAACGGGAACCGAAGTGTCAACATGTTACATGATAAGGGCTGTCCCCTGTTCATGTAAGTATAAAAATAGAGAGATTAGTTAAAATGGAAATAAGAGAAAGCAGAAATCGAACCCTGGACATAAGTTTTAAAGAACAATAGGTTTAAATGGAATGTCCAGTAAAATGTTAATTCGGATGAAATAAATAATAAATAAACTATTCAATTGTTAAAAGAATGTGAATAATAAAATATGAGTTAAATAAATTAGATATGTAGGTTAAATTCCTTTGTGGAAACAAACAAGGAAAATAGGTTATTGGGAAATCAATGTCGAAAACGTGCAAAGTCGCGCATGTTGAGACACGTGAATTTTGCTCACGTGGCCGGGATGCATGGAGTTCTCAATATAGCAGGTGCGAGTTAGTTGGTGGAGAGACAGTCAGAGAGACAGTCAGGAGAGACAGTCAGGGGAGACAGACAGGCGGACGTCTGAAGCGAGACGTCACTTCAGAAACTAAGATGTGAAACTTTGAGTTCTTAATGAGGAAATCCCATGTGTTTTGGATAAAGCTCATCTTTGTGTTGTGATTTCTACAAAAAGGTAAATTGTATTGTTATTATATGTCTGTGTATAAAATGTCATTACAACAACATCTCTCTCTCTAAGATACAACATCATATGTAATAAGACAAGAACTCTCACTAAGACTCATATCATTACTAATAAGAACTCTCACAAGAAAAAGCAACACTTATAATAGTCTCTCTCTAAGACTCTTTAATGAAACAACTATATAACAACTCTCAATTTGGTGTTCGTGAACCTTTTGCATCAGCGATGCAGAAACCGAACCTGGGGTCGATACCACGAAAAAAAAAGAAAAAAAAAAGAAACACAACGTTTTAAAGGGGTCCAACATAATTAAAAAAAATAAATAAATAATACCACGGAAAAAGAAAAAAATCACACGATCACAGAATTCGAAAAAGAAAAAGAAACACAACGTTTTAAAAGGGTCCAACATAATTAAAAAAATAATAATAATAAATAAATAATACCACGGAAAAAGAAAAAAAAATTACACGATCACAGAAATGCGAAGAAAAAAAAATGAAAAAAAAAAAAAAAAATTTGAACATACACGCACACAGAGAACAAAAGATACAAGAAATATTAAAAAGAAAAAGAAGAAAAGGCCGATATGCCGTAAAAAGAAATTCGTAGTAATGAAAAAAAAATAGTAAACAAGTCACCAACGTAATTCATTGATAAATGAATTGGCCTGTTAAAAAAAAACACACACACACACACACACACATACACGCGAATGCAGAGATTGTGTAATCTATTATTGTTTTGAAATTTGTAGAAGTGCATTAGAAAATGTGTGTCAATATGAAATCGTTTGGACGAATTGTTGAATTTAATCTGTCAATCAAAACAGGAATTTCAAAGGTCGCATGTACTCTCTATGAAACGGCGTGTAAATTGTTTTGAAATGCATTTTGTGTTCATAGTGAACTTTTCGGCTTTTGCGTGTTCATTTATTTTGTTTTTGAAAAAAAAAAGGGACAATTGTTTGGACAGACTGTTGAATTGTTGTTTGTTACAGATGATTTTTTTTGTTGTTAAAAAAAAAAAAAAAGTTATAACTGTTGCAAAATGTTTAAATGTATTAAGATTTTTTTTTTTTTTGGAAAATGTTTTTATGATGTTGAACAAATATTGTAAATTGTCTTATGTAATGTTATGATTTTCACAGCAAGAATTCAAAGTTATCCGTAAATATACATTAGATTAAAATGATCTAGTAGAAAATAAGTTAAGACGTATGGTTGGCTTACAGATTCAGTTAGAATTTTAGAAGGGGGACAAGAATTAAAATTACGTAAACGGGCATTTGGAGAGTTTTTAGATGTGATACGCCGTAAGAAAGATGTTTTGTTTTAGCATTTGGTTTTGTTGTTTTTTTGTTTTTTTTAGAGATCCTAAAATTTTTTCTCCAAGAAAAGTGACTTGGTAGGGATTGATAAGCACAAGAAGTGCCCCTATACGAAAAATTTGGGAACCTGGTTAATTAAGTGCTTAAAATAAGCTAGTTGCACGTACCGACTCCAAGCAAGTAGTAAGTCTTGGCTTAGTTAATAAACAGGCGTTGGAAAGAATACGAAAATTCTTAAGGGGACCAGTAAACCGATGAGAGGTAGTCCCGAGGCAATCACATATAGCTTAATGAAGTAAGAGACAAGCAAAAATATGCCGTAGATTACGTAAGAAAGATATAACCTTGTATTTTTTTTTAGAGACGCATGAATGTGGGATATATCTGCTGGATCTTGGAAGCCCTGGTGAGAGAAAAGAAAAATCACAAAAAACAAAACGGGCAATTAGATAGAATTTAGGCGCAATTACGGTGTTGGGCGCGAAACGTGTTAGTTAGTTAGGGGTGATATTTCTAAATCCTCGTCGAAGTTTCAAAAATCCAAGCAAGGAAATCCGAGTGAATCCGTATGGGAGAAAAAAAGGTATATCTTAAACTTCTGAAGCCAACCACAAAGATTTAAGTATATGAGCTTTGGTATGTCCCGTATGAGATAGTTATAGAATGAAAAACAAAGCCATACTTGATAAGACTAACCATGCGGAAAGAGAGATCAGAGCACTTTTGAGACGAAGGAAGTCGTCCATTTCGAGAAATGTGAAAACCTCTAGTCTGCGGCATATGGGTGGCTGGAAAATAGCTGATGTGAATTATAGGAATACCCTACACCCAAAAAGTAAATGCCACAAAGATCAGAAAGGTTCTGATCTTATAAAAAAAAAATAAATAATTGTGAAATCGGCCGTGAAGGGCTGACTAAAAGAGATTTTTTTTTTTGTGTTTTTTAGCCTGATCTTTCTAGCCGTGTGGTTGTGTAGATGTAAAAATAAAAAATAAAAATGTACTAAAGTTAAAAATGCATACATTTTTTTTTGTGAAATATGGAAGGGAGGGATGTTACATGATAAGGGCTGTCCCCTGTTCATGTAAGTATAAAAATAGAGAGATTAGTTAAAATGGAAATAAGAGAAAGCAGAAATCGAACCCTGGACATAAGTTTTAAAGAACAATAGGTTTAAATGGAATGTCCAGTAAAATGTTAATTCGGATGAAATAAATAATAAATAAACTATTCAATTGTTAAAAGAATGTGGATAATAAAATATGAGTTAAATAAATTAGATATGTAGGTTAAATTCCTTTGTGGAAACAAACAAGGAAAATAGGTTATTGGGAAATCAATGTCGAAAACGTGCAAAGTCGCGCATGTTGAGACACGTGAATTTTGCTCACGTGGCCGGGATGCATGGAGTTCTCAATATAGCAGGTGCGAGTTAGTTGGTGGAGAGACAGTCAGAGAGACAGTCAGGAGAGACAGTCAGGGGAGACAGACAGGCGGACGTCTGAAGCGAGACGTCACTTCAGAAACTAAGATGTGAAACTTTGAGTTCTTAATGAGGAAATCCCGACCGGTCGTATTAAATAAATTCACCATGTGTTTTGGATAAAGCTCATCTTTGTGTTGTGATTTCTACAAAAAGGTAAATTGTATTGTTATTATATGTCTGTGTATAAAATGTCATTACAACAACATCTCTCTCTCTAAGATACAACATCATATGTAATAAGACAAGAACTCTCACTAAGACTCATATCATTACTAATAAGAACTCTCACAAGAAAAAGCAACACTTATAATAGTCTCTCTCTAAGACTCTTTAATGAAACAACTATATAACAAACATGATTATGTGTGTGTGTGTGTGTGTGCACTGTTAGCTCTTGTAGAAATACTGAGGAATAGAAAGGCGTGATTTCTCGAGATATACGACGAGATAATGGAAAAATAAGATGGAATTTAAAAAAAAATATAGAATTAGAAAGAGACAAAAGAGGATTTAATGTTTTTCACAGAGAGTAGGCAGTTACAACTATATTTGAAGTTCCTAAAATTCCAAGTTAAAAAAAAATCCATGATTGTATTAAGCTATTTTTTTTCTATTATTAAATCTTTATTCCAAAATCGAAAGCAGTTGATTTCATTCTATTATGTGCAGCGCAAACGACCAGTTAAACACAGCAGGAGGTACAATGAAGAAAATATCACTTACATCGAATTTAACTCTCGAACAAAGGTTTAAATACATTAGAAGCTGATGAAAAAAAGCGTTGGAAATCTGATTTTAACACAATGATTATGTTTAAACCTTTTGTTGGATTCAGGTTAGAGATTAAATATGTTTACATTGATTATTCTCGAATTTGCTCGAATTATTTTAGTAATGCAGAGTTTTTTGTTTGTTTTTTTTTTTTACTAGTTTTTTCCTTTGTAATTTGTTAAAAACAATAAAATGAATTCTGTAAGATTTTTCTCTGGTATTTCAAAGAGGTTCAAACAGAAAGCAAAGTTATCCACTCTCTTCCTCAAACTCATAAACACTTTTAGTGAGCGCGAATACTAATATTTAGCTCTACTGCTTTCAAACAGATAGAAGTATTGGTAAGTAAAATGGAAACAATGATTATCTAGTGTATTTCGACCAGTAAAAACATATCATTGAACTAGTAGGTTTTTAAGAACACTAGAGCGTTTACAGTATCCTCATGACTTGATCACATATTGTATATATATATATATATATATATATATATATATATATATATATATATATGTGTGTGTGTGTGTGTATGTGTGTGTGTGCGTGTGCGTGTATAAAATAAAATACGCATTAAATGCGCTTGAAACCGAATCACAACGTAATATTAGCAAATAAACAAATATTTTACTTTTGAAATTTATGACATAAATATATATCGGAGCTATACTCCATCCTCAGTATGTTGTTTTCTTTCTTTTTTTCTCTCCTTCTCTTCTTCTTCTTCTTCTTCTTCCTTGCCATGTTGTAATGTTGGAGAAAGAAAAGTAAACAAGAAATGAAAATGAAGGTATAAAAGCTATATATTAGTAGATATACATTTATTCGTTTATTCAGCAAGGGTAAATGTTGATTTATGGTGTTGGGCAAGTAGGGACTCTTTTTAAGAAAGCTGAAAAAACTAATATGGAATTAAAAATGAATGTTAAAAACAATATGCAAATTAGCTAAATCTTTTGCAGATGAATGCAATTCTATGACATATATAATTTGTATCTTTTTATAAATAGAAAAAAGGATTTTTAATATAAATATCAATACACAAAACCCCAAATTTTTAGGAGTATTCATATATATACATATATATATATATATGTATATATATATATATTAATAATAATAATTTTAAGAGGGTAAAAAGTTACATATGCTCGCATCAAACAGCCATATGTTTCAGTCAATGAGACTTTGTCAGGCGACTCTGAACCATTCGACGCTATAGAAGAAAAAAAATCTATAAAAGTTGCGAGATCTCTAAAAAAGAAGGGTAAAAAGGGAGAAATCGCATTTCAACCTTTTGGGGAAATTGTTCAAAAAGTTCTACAGTTTGATTTATAGACAATATAAATTTGACATGATTAAAGTGGGTCGTAATTTTACCGGAACAGTGAATTGCGTTAGTGGGTGGGGAGAGTCTGTTTATAAACAAAGTTTTGCGTGTCAAAATAAAAAGTTTGCAAAAGAGCCCAGTCTTTTTTTTCTATAGCATCGAATGATTCAGGGTCGCCTGACGAAGTCTCATAGACTGAAAAAGATGGCTGTTTGTAGCAACCATATGTAACTTTTTACCCTCGAAAAAAATAATAAAAAACACTATCTAATAACCTCGTTGTAGTTATTAGTCCCTACTTTTGAACATCTCAAACCTGAATTATATATATATATATATATATATATATATATATATATATATATATAACTATTTCATTTATTCACATAAATTTACTATACGAAAGTATAGATTTATGCGTAAACTTTAAGTATTTACTTCAAAAGTGCTCAATACGTAGGTAGAGCTAGTTAGTAATTTATAAAATATATATGGCGATTAAGCTACACTGAATATTCTGCGTTTCATCCAACTATAGGATTCGTCAGGCTTATGCGCGAATTCTGTCGTTGCTTCTTGTTTTTATACATGTTGAGGATTACTAGTTGGCCAATCAGCTTTCTAGTATCCACCGCACCCCTTCCTACCAGCCAATGGGCATGCATTTTATCAAACAAAGGATCTGTTTTAGAGCTAGGTTAGTGGTTTTAGGTGGCCGTTCTACTTCTTTTTTTTTTATATACATACATTTTTTTTTATATACATACCTCCTAAAAGAGTCGAGCACTTTCAAAAGAATTTATTTCACCACATTAAAAATAGATATGGAAAGAGTTAATTTCGAAACATCGCTAAAAAACATCCCCACACCCAGCAAGCATAGCTATATTAATCAAAAAAAAAAGATGAACTAATACGCCGAATGCGATGGCGAGCAAATTTCTTCCTTAAAAATGAAAACGTAAACAAAAAAGAATCCTATGGTTTTAAAACCCTTAAAAATGCGAAAACAGTAGACCTTTTGATAAACTTTGAAAATGACCTTTTAAACGTAATAAAAAACCTAGAATTCCACAATCAACCTAACAATTTCCCACGGAAACTACACAAAATCGTTAGAAACATAAACAACTCTAATAAAATCTTTGTAAAAGCAGATAAAACAAGAAACTTTTATAAAATAGATAGGCAAGAATATAACAAACTAATCACAGAAAACATTACAAACAACTACAAAAAACTAGACACAAACAAATGCGATTACATAGATATAATAAATACTGAAAGTAAACAAATTACCGATAAACTAAAAATTAGCGATAAAGTTGGCAAATTGAAACCTAGAGAGTCATACATTCTGCTTAAAGACCACAAACGGGACTTTAATAATAATCCCAGCACCCGCCTGATAAACCGAACTAAACCAGAAATAGGTAGAATTAGCAAAACTATACTTTCTAGAGTAAACAAACAAATCCAGCAGGACCTAGAACTAAACCAGTGGGCAAATACTACCGAAGCAATCACCTGGTTTAAAAATATAGAAAACAAAGATAAATGTACGTTTATACAGTTTGACATCATAGACTTTTATCCCTCGATATCCGAAGAACTTTTTAACATTGCCCTAGAATTTGCCGAGGTATACACTGATATATCCTCAGAAGAAATCAACATAATTAAAAAATGTAGAAAATCAGTTCTAATAAATAACAATAACCAATGGATAAAAAATAAAATGAAAAATTCATTCGATTTGGCGATGGGTGCCAGAGACTCTGCAGAGGCATCAGATCTTGTGGGATTATTCATTCTATATACCCTCACAAGCATATTCGATACTACGGATATCGGCCTATATAGAGATGACGGACTAGCTATAATAAAAGACTCCAACAAAGTCAAGGGAGAACACTTTAAGAAAATCATACACAAAGAAATGAAAAAATTAGGCCTAAAAGCGGACATATCAGCTAACATAAAAATAACAAACTTCCTGGACGTCACGTTAAACTTAGATAAAAACACATATGAACCATACTTTACAGATAACGCTACTCCAATTTACGTAAACCCTAAGTCCAACCACCCACCATCAATTATAAAACATATTCCTAACTCGATCGTAAGTAGACTCAGTAATAACTCAAGCGATGAAAATGCATTTAACAGGTCATCCAATATTTACGATACAGCCCTAAAAAACAGTGGATACAAAAATATAGATATCAAATATAAACAACAAAACACCAACAACTATAATAAAATTAAAAACAGAAGAAAAAGAACTATAATTTGGTATACGTTTAATAATGTTAAAAACAAAACTTGGCAAGAAATTTCTAGATCTTATTGAAAAACACTTTCCCGCAACCAACCCCTTACACAAAATCTTCAATAAAAATACCTTGAAGTTATCTTACAGTTGTTGCAAAAATTTAGAGATGATAATTAAGGCACATAATAACAAAATACTAAATGAAAACAATGTAAACAACAAGAAAATAAACAATAAAAAGGTAGACACCAGGACAGAAATAAAAACAACACTAGCAGAAATAATAATAATAATAATAATAATAATAATAATAATAATAATAATAATAATAACAATAATAATAACAATAATAACAATAATAGTAATAATAATAATAATAATAATAATAATAATAATAATAATAACAAACCAACCCCGGACAAGTACAACCATACCATAAATAAAAATAATAACGAACAAGATAAATGCAATTGTAGACACCGCACACTTTGCCCAGTCCAAAACAAATGTCTAACAAAAAGCGTAGTCTATCAAGCAACAATATTTGCAAAAGAAAACCCGAATAACAAAAAATATTACATAGGCATGACTTCCTTAGATTTCAAAACCCGATACTATGACCACAAAAGCACATTCAAAAATAAAAAACACCGTATAAAAACAACACTAGCGAATAAATACTGGGAACTCAAAGAAAGCGGACATTCGCCGGTAGTCGAATGGAAAATAATAAGACAAGCTACCACATGCAGACGACCCATGTAAATTATACCTCCATGTAAAATTTTCTATCCTGTACTTTAAAGAACCTCAAAATCTATTAAACTGTAGGCGGGAAATAGCAAACAACTGTGTTCACAAAATAAAACTTACTCTAGGATAGCGATACAAAATTGCTTTAAAACTAACAATAACAATAGAAAACAAACAAATAAATAAATTAAATAAACATGAATATACATAAACGATCACACACATATATGTATATATATATATATGTGTATATATATATATATATGTGTGTGTATATGTATATATATGTGTATATATATGTGCATTATTGTGTACACATAGGTATATTCATATGTATATAAAAAAAGAACTAGAACGGCCACCTAAAACTACTAACCTAGCTCTAAAACAGATCCTTTGTTTGATAAAATGCATGCCCATTGGCTGGTAGGAAGGGCGCGGTGGATACTAGAAAGCTGATTGGCCAACTAGTAATCCTCAACATGTATAAAAACAAGAAGCAACGACAGAATTCGCGCATAAGCCTGACGAATCCTATAGTTGGATGAAACGCAGAATATTCAGTGTAGCTTAATCGCCATATATATTTTATAAATTACTATATATATATATATATATATATATATATATATATATATATATACTAGGCTTCTTTCCTTTAACAGGTAAAAAATAAAGTCCACTAGCAACAGTTTTTCACGACAAATAACACTTTACCTGAGAGCCAATCTTTCAAACTTAACAGCAGAATATTCATAGACAACATGAGTTGGATGAAATACATTAATACTATTTTTAAGACTGTCGCAAAGTTGGTGGGCTCCCTCTACCGTGCTACAAAATTACACACGTGGCTACTATTCGTCCATGCATAAAGTATTGTTACCACATATGAGCTTTTGCATCTACCACTAGTCTCTAACTCTAAGATAGGGTCAAAAAGTTTCTCAAATCCTGCACTTCCGACCAAGCTCTAACCTATGTCATCGCTTCTGTCGAAACCCTGTGCCCGTTTTAGAAGTACTTTAAATGAATGTGCTCTGATTAATCACTGCACTTGTGCCTTTTTTACATACATAACTCTAGGACGGGTAGTAACACCTTAACCCTTCTTATCGAACGTGCAGCAAAATAAAACCTTTTCTAGATGCCGGATTTTAAATTTCTAGACTTTTGAATTCCTTCCTGGTTCTTACACTCCTGACTCTTAGTGAGAGTGAGGCTTACTATAATACAACGTTTGGAAACATCTATGCCTTCTTTGTACCATTCAGTTGTCCTAGAAGCATAGATAAGAGGCATCTATGGTGTGTTTCCTGAGACTTCGCGATCAGCCTTTTTGAAGCATCTGGTCATATTCACCAACGGCTTCTCCATTTGGTGTCGTAAACTTAAGATGAAGTTAACTAATATTACAATGTAATCGACATTTCCTAGTAGACTATTGGCAGTTGTCACACAATGCTGTGGTACTATGTAAATGAATAAGTGTCAAAGTGGGGTTTTCTCATCTTCACTGTCTGTGAAAAGTGTTGAGAATGCCAGCATTTGTGTTAGCGAATACAATACAGAGCAGCTATATATGTTGCTACCAGCTGCATTTGTGTATCTCGAGAAACCAAGACTACTACTGTGGTGGACATTACAATGTACGAGGTGCCTTCAATAGGTTTCCAGATTTTTTTCGTGTGCCACTTTTATTTTTAGTACACACATGAAACGCTTGTCCACTTCGAAGTAATCTACTCCAAATGCAATGCACTTATTTTAGGTTCTAACTTAGATAAGCGTCCTTGAAAGTCCTTTTGTGTCACTGACCCTCGTCACAGTTTTCTTCTCCGTTTTGTCTCATTACGACAACCTCTAAGGTTTTCTTTGAGATTAGGGAATAATCAAAGTCACCAGGGGCAACGTCTTGCCTATAAGGAGGATGAGGAACTGTTTTGATGTAAAGTGTGATCAAACTTTACGCAAATCTTTCAGTCTGAAGTACTCCCTGTAGCATTTTTTCAAGTTCAAAACAGAATTTTATTGATATCGTACTTTTAAAGTGTTCTCACGCCCGGATTGCATTTTGGAAATTTACAAGCCGCGAAAATCAGGCTTTAGTATTTCAATTCCTGATGTACTTGTTTATTTGAACTTGAAATAATAAAAATTAGTTAGTCATTCTATACGATGTATAGCAATACCATAGTGAATATTCAAGTGTCTCCGACAATTTTAAATGCCCGCACAAAAAAGTCTAAAAAGCCATTGGAGGCCCCAGTGCTTGGGCGTAAGTATCTAAAGAGAGTCATGTGCCTATACTAAGGCTCTCGAAAGTGTTCAAATTATTGCTGAGTTGTAGAGCTTTACAGGTTAAAATAATTAAAAAAAAATAACGCGGACGTCTTTTTTTTTATTACATTTTCACCCCAAAAAAGGCACATTGCTACTCAGGTGTAGGGGGCTACTATCAGGGTCAGCAACTACGGGGGCACTATGTAGGGATTTGGGCACGTTGCACTTGAACTTCTGCATGTCAGTACAGTTAGGGAAGCAGGATCCTGGAATGGAATTCCAGAGTCTAGCGGTTCTGGGGAAGAAACTACTGGAGTAGAAGGATCTTTTGCAACTAGGGATCTCTACTGTGTGGGGGTGGGATTTAGCTGCCTGTCGGGTTTGTCGAGGGTGTCTGCGACGTGGGGGCACAAGTGTCTGCAGTTCGTCAGAGCATTCACCATTAAAATACTTGTAGAACAAGCAGAGGGATGCAACGTTTCGTCGATGGGACAGAGGCTGAAGCTTAGATGCCAGTTCAGGGCCTATCAGATTGGCGACTCTTTTTTTAACCTTGTCTAGGAGCGAGAGACTAGTAGTAGACGCACCAGCCCAGATGTTACAACAATACTCCATACATGGGCAAATGGTGGCCTTATAGAGGTACAGGATACTTTCAGGTGTCAGTAGTTTTCTAGCACGGTAGAGAGAGCCTACCTTTTTTGCAACGGCCCTGGCAATGTTTTCAATATAACTGTTCCAGCTCATGTTTCCTGTGAACGTTAGGCCAAGCAGTTTGAAAGATGTACTCTCAGACAGGGAGTCACTGGCCATTGTTATTGGTGGCAGAGAAGGTTTCTTGTAGTTATTGAAGGAAACCAGTTTGGTTTTGGCAGCATTGAATGTGACCATCCATTAATGTCCCCATTCCACTACAGATTGGAGGTCATCCTCTAGTGTTTTTGCCATTTCTTTAGATATGTGTTCATTTGTTTTACTGTCATGCCTTTTATAGAGTGTAGTGTCATCAGCATATATACCCATCTCAGAGGCAGTTTTGTCGGGGAGGTAATTAATAAATATCAGGAACAATAAAGGTCCAAGAATAGACCCCTGAGGCACTCCCACATTTATATCACACTGTTTAGATGTTCGACCGTCGAGGACAACCTGGATTTTTCTCTTGTCTAAGAAGGATTCAATTATGCTAAGTGTTCTACCAGTGATACTGCATGATATAATTTTCCTGAGGAGACCCTTGTGCCATACCCTGTCAAAAGCCTTAGGTATATCTAGAGCTACCATCCCCCGCTTTGCCCAGTGAATGGTATATACGTTCAGAGATTACAGTGAGGATGTCAGCTGTGGAACGGGCTTGTCTAAATCCATATTGTTTGTCAGTCAGAAGTTTAGCATCTGTAAGGTGCCGGCCTAGAGCATGGTTAATTATGGTCTCAAATATTTTGGCGAAAAGTGGGAGGAGGCTAATGGGGCGATAATTTGATGGGTCAGTTCTTTCGCCAGAATTCTTGAATATTGGCACCACAGAAGCAGTTTTCCAACAGCCCGGAAAACATGATCCATTAAGGCATTTGTTGTAGAGTTTGGAGAGAACTGGAGCTACTTCGGCTGAGCACTTTTTTAATAGCACAGCTGGGATGAGATCAGGTCCACATGCTTTTGAAGTGTCAAGATTTATTATGATAGCATGTACCTGAGCAGGGGTGATTTTTAGATCGTCTAGCGTTGTGTCTGTCCGCAAAGGAAAGTCAGGCAGGGGATGGTTGGTAGGGTCCAGTGTGGAGTTCGAGGCAAACCGGCTGGCAAGCATATTAGCTTTGTCGTTTGCTGAGCAAACGACCTCGTGATTGTTGGTTCCATGCATATATATCTGTATGAATCCGTACTTTCTTGCAACCATCTTTTAACTTTGAACAATGTGAGGTCATATCCGTTTTTATACATTTCCTCAAGTCTTTTACCAAACTTTTCACAAGGGGGTAAGACAGGGAGAAATCAATTGTTTATAATTTGTTAGTCCTTATCATTATACTTCAAACGTCCTCGTGTGCTTCCGAATAGATTTTATTTACTACAAGCTATTCTGAGCTATGTGACGTAATATCAATTTTTATACATTCAGACAACCTAAGTAATACTTATTCTGGTTTAACGTTTTGACTACTCGTCTATTCTATTTTCTATTATTCTTAACTAAGTATATTATTCTTAACTAAGTATATTATACGCTTGATTGCCTACCCGTTCAATATCTAACAATATGCTGTTAAGTCGGCATGTTTAACAGTCCCCAGAAATGGCTGCTAATTTATTAACCAAAGGTACACAATCTGCCTATTTACATTCAAATTCACTCCTCTTCAAGTTGCCTGAGTATGTAGCTAACGAAGTTTGCTATTAGGCCTTTTAAATTCAAAATGCTTAAACTCGTTTCTGCGCAACTTGTTCAACGCATGCACTCACCCGAATTAAGAAGAAAAATCAATTACAAATGTATTTAAAGCTAACAAGATTCATTTCTATGAATTTATCAAAATGTTTGTTTTAACTAACACTGAATTTATAAAAAGCCAGATTTTCTTCAATAGTTTAAGACAAAGTTGAGTTGAGACAAAGAAAAGTAAAAAACAGCGCGGAAATTAATATTATACGTCGCCGATTAATTGCTACAAACCTAACTTAATCACCCATTGCCATACGTATACGCACACTAATATAGCAATGACCCACAGAGATTTGAATCACTTCGTTGTCGTCTGTTACTTTACACTGATTGTAAACACATGTGTAAACATAACATTTTTCAACCAGTTTTTCTATAATGAAAACCATGCATACAAAATAAACATTACTTTTATTAATTACTTTTAATCAAACATTTTTTGTAATTAAGTGGAGAAATTCTATGTTTCGTTTGAATTTTCATGTAAAATATTTCTTTAAAACCGCCTCTCTCCAAAATTGCCCTTCCAAATTACGGCAGGAGAAATGTACTGAAATCTAGCTAAAAAAATTGTTCATTCACTTTTCGATGAAAACTCTACAGCGACACTAAACTCAAGGAATTAGAATATGTTGATATTTTAATATAAAACGTCGAATTTGCCGTAGTAAGACCGACAGAATTATATAAAGATCTGCGGGTTTATGTCCAGGCAAAGATTTAAAGAAACGACAAACCAAAGCAACAAAAAGGTTGTATATTTTTTTTATCAGTGGTGACCTGTATAATAATACCAACAATTTGATAAAAATCATTCATTTTAATTATGAACTGGGCTAAGTTTCATCGTGCAGGGGTAGATTTTTAAATCATTTTATTTATTTTATTATTATTAGATGCCGACGCATTATTTGGGGAATCTATTATATAAAGAAAAGTTGTCTGGATGCATGTGTCCAGTTGCAGTAGGTATGGATTCGTCGGAGGAGAAAGGAAAGGGTTGGATTAGGGAGGAAAAACGTGAATAAGAAACAAATAGATAAATAGACGTTTTGATAGATATATGCTTTATTTTGACCTAGGAATCGTTGAGTAGCCATGTTAGTTACGATATAGGACATACGAATTGCGATAAAAAAAAACTGCACGATTTTTATCTATTTATTACAAAAATTATACGGCTTCAACTTTGACATAAGGAAGAATACAAGAATAAGTTTCCGATAACCGATTTCTTGGAAAATGCAATTATATTATTGATTTTATTTTTCATCAATCACATTTCTAGATTGAAAATTGCGTTATCCGAAATTACAATTTCTGACGCTTCCGATGCAAACTTCGATGATTAAATTGAAGTGCTTTGATGTCTGCAGATGAAAAATTGCTTATTATCTATGAAGAAGTAATTAGGAGTGACAAACATGTTTGCTTTCATTACATATTTTATACAAAATAAACTTTACTATCGTCTAATGTTCAACTAGAGAACACTTAACGTATTCCTTGTAAAAAATGAGGTGCTTGTAGGGCGATTTTGATGAGATGATAATTGTTAATATATTTAATTAATGTATTTCAAGTAGAAAGGAAACTGCTGACTTGCAAAACCCAATCGATCATACGCTTACTTGGTAAATATATTAAAAATAGACATACATTTAGAAGCTAATATGACAATATGGGCCAGTGCTGCAATGCAAATAGATCTTCATGCTAATAATTATTGTATAAGATAAAAGTTTTAAGATGATACTATTTAAGAGGCCTATATATATATATATATATATATATATATATATATATATATATATATATATATATATATATATATATATATATATATGAAAGCCCGTTTAAGAAACTCGTTTCTTATCGTTGATCACTTTCGGTTGAATTAAGTCGGTCAATTTAGCTCTTATCCATAGATCATCGAATAACGATTAGATCACTGCCTGACTGACGCAAAGAACATTTAAAATTAAAATGTTTAAATTCAGCGTTATTTCACGCGGTTAATGGTAGCCGAATGGATACGGTCTTTGCTAATCGAGCCAGAAATGGCTCGTGTTGCCGAGTTCAAGTCTATCGAATGGTGTTAATCATGACACTCTACACTGAAGATTTCCGAACGGATGAAACGCTAGTGTCTGTAGTTAATCAATTATTATAGTAAAAAAATAATTATATATATATATATATATATATATATAATGACAAAAAAACTATATTAAAAATTCATGATGTTGACCATCTTATAATTTATTCCTGTAATTCAGTTTACTTATACAATTCAAGAGTTGTATAAGTCAACTGAATTAAAGGAATAAATTATAAGATGGTCAACATCATGAATTTCGGAATATAGTTTTTTTGTCATTTATTATATATATTGCTCTGTAATTACATTGAACTTTTTTAAATAAAGATAGATTGGTATATATTATAAGAAACTATATTTCTACAAATATATATATATATATATATATGTCTGTGTGTGTGTGTGTGTGTGTGTGTACTAGCAGTAAGACACAACGTTGCCCGGGATTGAATAATAATCAACGAATGTTTTACATTCCCATATTTTTAGCGCCAATTTTTTAATCAAATCGATTGAGTGTATGCTCTTGTTGCCTCCCCCACAGTGACATAGTCCATAATAGATTGTAGTTCACATTGCACTGTAGAGAACTTTCTGTAAATGTTATAAAATTATTTTATGAATAATGGAGTCAAAGCTTAAAATTCAAAAGTCAAGTATTAAATGTGTTCTAAACAGAAACATTAACTGCGAACGCGCCCCTGCCATATCAAAGAACCTACTGTTGGTTTTATATGCCTGGCCGTATTGCTTGTGCTGTGATAATTGCTTGAATTAAAGTATAAAATGAAAAAGTCAAGTATCATGGTGGAATTTTGCTTTAAATGGAAAAATGTATTTCGTCTTGTGTTGTAATAAAACTTCTGAAATTTACTTGTGATGTTAGGTTGTATAATATGTTAACTTTAATCAAAACGCCTGTTTTTTCATCGGATTATTTCGATTATCGATTATCGATATTTATAGAAGATATTCCGACACAAAACATATCTAAGAACACTACCAGGTACATGAAGTACTTTACTGTAAAATTTTATAATATCGTCCAAGCCGGTTTGTGGTTCATAGGGAATGAATTTCACGCACACACATACACACAAAACGTTATTTTTATGTAATAGTAGATATATGCTTGTAAAAATACTATTATGTATATGCATACATTATTTCATGTACCGAAGCATATTATTATAAAGAAGTATGATATTTTATGTATAGATTTACAGTATTTACTACAACGGTTATTAATACGTGAGTGCAGACATATAGTAATTTATGGAACTATATATGTCAATTAAGCTACATATAAACTTTCGAAAACAAACCGACATAAGTTTAAATATAATAATGCTCCAAAAACACAAGTAAAATATAAAATAAACATTACAACATATAAGGGTAATTATGGAAGAACAACACTACTTCACATAATAGGATCCTTTATTGGATAGTGCTAATCTTGACAAAAGTTAAAATAAGTAAAGATCAAATAGACACGAAATTTTGGATTACAGGAAGAGAGACATGCAGGTAAGGTATTGGTTTAAACGGATCAAAGTAGAATAAACATAATAACATCAATCGACATGTTTAGATGTGGAAAATAAACGAAGTTATTAGTCAGTCTTGGTATAACGGACGCTGGTCAAGTCGGAAATAATGCTGCAATAACAAAAGGGTAAACTTTTATAATCGCCAAGAGTGAAATTGCCCTCTAAAAACTGTATACGCTGTGTCAACTGATTTGTCTTTAATAAATTAGTTAGAGAATATTAGAACTTCTCTTTATTTATCAGAATGAACTTAATACTAAACTCATAAAGAATACATAAGACTTCTTTTTTCTTACAGGTTAAATCCTTGTAATTTGTTTAATCTATTGGCGGCGAATCATGACCAGCCATACGCGGATTTAGATTAATAAATCGGTATATATTACATTATAGATGGCCTAGTTTTAATCTGGGCAATAGTCGAACTAATTACAAATCGACGTGAAATGAAGTTTGGGAAAGAAACCGTTTCCCCTGAAGAATTGCAGGAAGGAAGGCCTTAAGGTGAGAGAAGGTACAATGTGTCAAGTAGACTAAATCCCAAGTGATGACATGATGTATGACATCACAGATATCAAGGTTAACAAAAAAAAGATTTGAGAGGAATTTCGCCAATGGACATTGTATAGGATGGAGCACCAATAATGCTGCAACAACCGAAAGGAAAACTTTAATACTTGCCAAGAACGAAATGCCTTCACCTTACCGTTGTTTTCAACCATTGGTTAAGATAACACTTGTCTCTCTTGTACGTGTTAGATATTTCAAAAACTCCCAACTAACGTCTTAGTTGCCTTTTTTGTACATATCAAAAAGCGGTATTAATCCATTTCTACCGATGACGAATAACGAAGAAATTAATGCAGCTATCACTAGACAAAATTGCAACGGCAGCAATAAAGAAAAAGAAAAGGATAAAATGAGAAACAGGTATGTCACATACATGTCTACTCTGAACACCTGAATAATGTAAAAAAACAAATATTTGAAAATATTTGAAGAAAGAAAGCATCGCTTTATAATTACAAAAATTAATTTCGTCTGGTCTGGCGAATACTGTTATCACCGATAGTAAAGAATGTGATACGAAAATCTAAATGAAGGTAAATAAAATAATTAATACGTAGAAATTAAATACAACCGAGAAGAAATGGTCTTTAACGGAAAATAAATGAGTAAAGAAATTATATTAGAAAACAATCACACACAAAGAGGTTACTTGAAAGTCACACTGAATCTACGTATCATATTTGTTGCTTTCATACCTAGAAAGTAATGATGATCGACTAAAAAAAAGTATATGTTTAGACATTTGATCCTATTAGCTATATCTTCTATAAGGAATCGAAGACTCGAGTTTAATTCCGAATAGTAAAAGGTAAATGAGAATCTATATACGTGAAGGAATAAAGTTAAAAGGATCTAAAACGGTTGAAATGAACAAACACTACGCATAAAGGAAATAGTCTTTCTAAGAGAAAATACACGAATAAAGTAAAATATACAAGCAGGCGAACTAAACCGACTACAGAATACATAATCTAGGTAAAGCACTTCAAGAGCAATATATTGTGAAAATGGCAATATTGCAGCATTGACGTTAAATTTGAATTCAACTCCAAATCCAATTGTTCTCTTCTCTCTGCACTACCACACTAACGCCCAAAATAAAGAAGACGGCTCTTTTATAGAGAGACCCAACCACATCTCATTTGCATACCCCCCTCCTCACATCACGTGATTTTCAGTCCATAAATACTAAGGGGCAGCCATTTTATTTTCTCTTTTTTTTTCTTTCCTAACACGAGCCGCACGATGCATGAGGTAAGGTTCTTTACTTTTAACCACAAGCATAAAAGTGGAATAACCGAAAGATATTAGGAAAGAAACAGAAAGTGAAATCAATGAAGTTACAAATCTCCGGATATGAAGAATGCGTGTATCATTAATGAATAAAATCTACTTGACATAGAAACGCACTTGGCTGTAAGAGAAACCCATAAGTTGACTAATATGAATACTTTTTTTAAAATAAATTATCTTGGCATTTGATGCAAGAAAACACTGGTAAAGATTAACTCCAAATGTAATTTGCAGATGAATAAAAAAACTCACGCGTCTTGATTGATTTGAAGGGAAAATCCGGAAATGGCCTTTACTTGGATGTGTGGGCATCGAAACTCGATCTATGACCTTGAGGATTTGAAATCATAAACTTCGACTGGTGATCGAGTTCGAAGAATCAATCTCTGCAATTTCCCGTTCTTCTCATTTGTCAATAGCAACAAAAAAAGATACATTTCGTTCGATGACACCTTCGATCTTCTTCAGGTGTATCTTGTCGAATCTGGGAATCAGTCTGTCGAGCTAAGGTTTTTTCTACCGAATTCGGTAATCTTCACCAAATTTCGAGCGTAGCATTTTATTTAATCAACGGGGATAGATTGTCCTCGATCCCTCAGTTATGATTGTGTATAAGTCCTTCATAATTGGCAATTATATTTTCAGTGTCGCCCTCACTGAAGATTGAAACCTCAACCGCGAGATGAGTTTAACCGGTACCCCTTATTTACAACATACCCACTGCACCACAGGTCATTAGTTTAGTGGATAAGAGACTTGAGAAAATTCAGTTGTATATTCTGAAGTGCGAGCGACACACAAGTGAGAATGACTTAAGACTTCTACACAATCATGGCTGATAGAACGAGAACAGTTTATCCCATAGAATCAATAAACCCATGCAGATTTCTGAGTTCGATAGAAGAATTCATAATTCAGAAAGATACACTTCAATAAGATCAAATAATTACATCGACCGAAACGTTGTGAAAATACACTACAGATGAGAACAGTATTTAAAATAATCTAAATAATACGAATTATTAATCCTCATCTCAAAAATTAAGAAACAAAACTCGTACTAGCCTTATCCTTGCCTTTTTATCACTTTGAACATTTCTCTCTCTCTTTCTCTTTCAGTCATGTGACGTCATGTCAATTTCTAAAAAATCCCCACCAGCTAAAAAAATTATTGACTTAGAAACATCATGTTGACTTCGATCAATACCTCAGCGGGTTCCATTATTATTCCAAACAAGCCAAATTTTATACAATCTAATATTATTGATTCACTACTATATCTTCAGATTATGTAAAAACTTATCCAAATAATCTACATGTGACATGATCAAACTAATATCAAATATGTCCGTTTATATTGGTCCGCGCTAAACCAGGGTTAATACCTAACAATTATACATCATAAGTCGTTGCACTTTAAAAGGATATAACTGCGTCATCCCTTGCTACCTCTTACTCACAAAGACACACCGCTAGTCTACCTCTCTTCTTATTTTTATGGCTGAGCTTAAACATATCGCCTCCCCTGTAAATCATTCACAGCAAACACTCGCCTAGCTACAACCAAAGTGATTAATCTGCCTAACCCTCCAATTGTTACCTAAAACTTAATGTAAATCCCATAAAAAAAATTTTTTAGAAGTGCCCGGCTGAGGAACACAGTACCGCAAAGTTTCTTTCCAACTGACTATAACATGATCGTTTTCAAGTCCAACGTAAACCAGTTTTCCTGAACTTCACTCTAAATCAATTTATACATAATTTATACAGTGAACGACCATAACGGAATTATTTAATCTAATTCCCCTTAACCCATATCTTTAGTTGCTTCTAGGCGTTGATAAGCGTTGTTTTTATAGTAAATAACAAAGCAATTTAATACTGGATTGTACAATGCTAGTCATCATTGTATACCGTTGTTTATTTTGTATGAATAAACATTTCAAAATGCATGATGTTTGCTGATAAGAATAGAAGGTGGGCTCCCACTAACGTGCTAGAAAATTATTAACACTAGAGTGTATCTTATGTATTTATAACGCAACAATTCGACTATGCATAGAGTCTTGTTGGCACAACTGGGTTGCTGCATCTACAACTAGTGTCACATAACCGGTGGTTGCATACATTCCTTGTATATTTATGTGTCTGAATTCGTGACTCGTCAAGTGGTATAAAATGTTCTTCTAGTGTCGTATGTGTGTAAAATGTTTATTGTGTCCTGCATGTACATTCATGGGGGAACAAATGGGGCAAGAGTGGAAGAAGGAAGAAATCGATTTTTTTTCAATAATTTTCCATGAATTTTTGTTAATTTTAACTAAAAATTTCTATTTTGCAGATCATTATTATTATAGCATATAATAATAAGTGGAAAAATTAATCCTAAAAATGGTAAGACCACATCTTGGCGAGGATATAAAAAACTAAATTGCAGGAATAAGGTAGTCCTAAATGACTATGAAGCAAATTTTTGATATTTTAAGAAAAGAAAATGTGAAAATACCTCTTTCTGCGGTGAAACGAATTAGTCAAATGTTCGAAGTCAAATGCTCGGTAAAAAGGAAATCTGGATCTGGTCGCCCTAGAGCATCCACTTTGAAGGACGACCACAGTCTTAAATTAACTGTTTTGAAGGATCGAAAGAAAACTTATGTTGACTATAACAAAGAATTCAAAACAGAGGCTGGAAATTCTTTCTTGATATATGATATCTAGACAAATGAAAGAAATGGGATTGTCTTCTAAAGGGTGTGCAAAGAAGATATTTATATCTAAGAACATCAATGATATAAAGAGGTTTTTCTCGTGTTATGGCAGGAAAGATACAAACTGGTTCAGGAATGTTTTCTGGTCAGATGAATCAAGGTTTTTTTTGTTATTGTTTGTCTTGATGCTACCGGACGGTGCATTTGAAGAATTGGAGAAAGATTTTCGCCAAGTTGCATCAAAACGACAGTTAAACACGGGAATGGAAGGATAATTGTATGGGGAACTTTTACTGCAGCAGAATTTGGGGAAATATTAGTTGTTAGAAGTCAATGCAAAGAAATACATTTGGATATTAGAAACAGGACCGTTACCAAGTATCCAGAAGCTGTAAATATCCCAGAACTTTATCTTTCAACGTGATAATGCCCCTGCACACAGTGCTAAAGTCATAAAAATGGCTTCCTGATAATTTAATTGGTGTGATGTTTTGGCCAGGTCAAAGCCTCGATTTACACCCAATCGAGAATATTTGGTCCATAATATTTCGTGCATTGGCTGGAAGAACAATTTCGAACAATGACAAGCTGTAGGAAGCTGTGCAAAGTGAATGGAATAGCATCTCCTCTTCACAGTGTTCCACTTTGGTTGAGAGCGTGTCTGAAAGGATTGACTTTTTAAAGAAATCAAAAGAGAATGCGATTCCATCCTAAGGAATTATTAATGTAAATGTCTTGTTCTGTGTTATTATTCTCGTTCAAGTTTCCTTGTTCAGTTGCTCTTTGTTCAATATAGCTTTTAGTGCAATAAAATGTATCAAATTGGTTTGGCATCCTTTTTTTTTTTTTTTTTTTGCTCACGAGTGTATATAAAATTCCCACTGTGTGTGCGGTCGCTTCTTCACAAATAGGTCCTGGATATGACCTTAAAATATATCCAGTGGTGAGGCCCCAGCTTGCGGGCTTTGGGGAGTGTGGAGCCACCCTTTAATTGCCATTGCTCCCAGGTCCACTCTGACCCGGAGTGGTCGTACCTGTTAGGGTCCCAACTATGGGTTAAATAGAAACTGACTTGAAAACAACAAATATATTCTATTAAAAAAAATCTTTCTTCCGAATCTTTGGATTCGACATTAAATAACCTGAAAAGGGTTGATATGCCGTAAAACAACCAACCACTCACTCACTCTTCACAAATACACGTAGTTAACAAATGTCACTCGTAAACTTTCATAGCTTTTTATAATTATTGTATAGGGGGGATGAATGTCTATATACGACCGTGTATATATAGTACTAAATAAACGTACGTGTATATAAAGTTGAATTGTGGTATATTTGAGTTGTACGTGTCACTACTAAATATCTGTGAGTTCTTATCATAAACGATTCATATGTATGTATGTACGCTGTATAACGGACTGTTGTACTTGTATCGTTATTGTCTATTTTATGGCCAGTGATTCCTCTATTTAGTGCATGCGTGTAAGAACACATAATCACACATATACATAAAGACATATTTGTTCTGTTATTCTTTCTTCTGTGAGGTTCCCCAACGTCTTGGGGAGCTGGATTCTGTTTAAAGGAAACACTTCAAGACAGACACAAGACCTTTATGTTTATATATATATATATATATATATATATATATATATATATATATATATATATATATTCACTCCCAGGTATTCGTCAGAGAAGTGATCGACTGTCTTCGCTTGGGGTGATTCTTCTACGTGTCCATTCTTAGATTTCTCTCCTCTGGCGGAGAGACCAATTGGATCTATCTATCATTCTTGCCATCTCAAATCCAAACTCAACGATGCTTGTGCAAATCGGAACCCGTGACATGCGACACGTCATGTCCGGTTACCTGTTCGGATACGTTCCAGTGCAAACTTGACCAAGTCACAGTTTGATATGTTTGACAATCCGCCAAAATATGGCGATTCCAATCTCCATCACTTTATAGATAGCTACTTACATAGACAGACAGCTAGCTAGCTAGCTAGCAAGATATATAGATAGATGGATAGATAGATAGATAGATAGATAGATCGACAAACAATAAAAACAGATAGATACACAGATAATTAGATAAAAGATACATAGACAGATAACAGATAATTTACTGCTGCTGCTCGGCCACTCTCTAACACAATCAAATAATAACAATATGTCTGTTTGTCTCAGATTAAACAAATCACATACTTTCTTATATGTCCAAACTCCTAAAAGAACGCCATAACAACGAGATATGTTTTACATGGGTAGTATTGGTCTTATGGATTCCCTTATCGGAGTTTGACATGTTAAGTCTCTTCCTACATCTTCAGTCCCTACCCTTTCTGCTTCTAACAGGTTCGTCCGCACATCTGTTTACTAAAGCGTCTCTCGACAAATAATTAGTTTTATTTCTGCTAACTAACTATTACGCCAGCAAAGCAGACCAAATCATGTGTCGTTCACGTAAGCTTCATTTCATATCTATTTTAAAATTCCTGAATCGACTTTGTGTATTTTTCAGTCAAACATTCCTAGCTGGAAAATACAACTTTTCCAAAATCTAAACGATTTATTTTTTAATAATAATAATAATAATAATAATAATAATAATAATAATAATAATAATAATAATAATAATAATAAACCAGGGTAACCGGCTTTGTCTGGTCAATATCTTACACTAATCTCTAACTCTTAGGTACCGTCCAAAAACGTCCCTAATATAATACTTGTGTAATAACGTGTGCAACATCATCTGTATAATTATATTTCACGTTTGAACGTACGTTATCACCGCTTACCTACAATTTTAAAACTAAAAGCGTCCCAACATAATTACATACTAAGTTTGTTTCACTAAAGTACAATGAGATGCCGGGTTATTACAACATGTAAATAGATTAAAGATATATATCTTAAATAAATAAATAGAATATATATGTATTATATAATTAAATAAAATAAAAATATATATTAAATGAATAGTAAAAATATATTAAATAAATAAAAAGATAAATATACATTAAATAAATAAATAGATAAAGAATATATTTCATAAATAGATAGATAAGAATATGTTAATTTTATTTTTATTTCGGACTATTAGTCTCATCTTTATTAGTTGTTGTTTTGTTTTTTTTTGTTTTTTTTTTTGAGTGATGGCTGAGAATGCAGTTAGGAGATTCGAAGTTCCTATCCGTCGCGGTTACCACCTGACGAAGGCCAGAGGAAGTTGGCCGAAACGTTGTGAACCAATAAAAAGATAAAAAAAAAACAAAACAACAACTAATAAAGATGAGACTAATAGTCCGAAATAAAAATAAAATTAACATAAAAAATGCTCATCTCAAAATAAAGAATTCCAATTAAGGAATAATATATATATATATATATATATATATATATATATACCAATCGGTAGGGACCCGACTATGGAAGATCAGATAATAAATAAATGTGGATTTATAAGATCAAAGAATCCAACCTTGATCGCCCTTCGGGGCCCGTGGCGCAGTTGATAGAGACGTTGAATCTCTACGGTTCCAGATGAACATTGTCTGAAGATAGCGGTTTCAATCCCACCCAAAGCGTGCCAGAGGTAATTGGTCAAAAATGTGGTGAGACGACAACAACTACGGATGGCAGTGATGGCTGAGAATGCAGTTAGGAGATTCGAAGTTCCTATCCGTCGCGGTTACCACCTGACGAAAGCCAGAGGAAGTTGGCCGAAACGTTGTGAACCAATAAAAAGATTTAAAAAAAAAACAACTAATAAAGATGAGACTAATAGTCCGAAATAAAAATAAAATTTACATAAAAATGCTCATCTCAAAATAAAAAATTCCAATATAGATAAGAATATATTAAATAAATGAATTGATAAAATATATATTTCATAAAAATATAGATAAAAAATATATTAAAAAATAAATACATAAATATTAATTTTAAATGCACACGCAGATATATTACATAAATAGATAAAAATATAATGAACAAATAAATCGGTAAAATATATTAAAAAGTAAATAGATAAAAATATATTAAAAATAAATAGAAAAGAATATATTTTAAAATAAATAGATAAAATATATTAAATAAATTAATAGATAAATATATAAAATAAATTAATAGATAAAATATAAAACCAATAAATGGATAAAAATATAATAAATAAATAGCTCGATAAAATATTTATTAAATAAATAAATAGATTAAAAATATTAAATAAATAGATAAAAATATAATAAATAAACAATCGATAAAATCTGTAAAATAGAATAATAGATAAAATAAATAAATCGATAAAAATATATTAAATAAATAGATAAAATATATAAATAAATTCAGCTATAAAAGTTAATTAAATTAATAGATAAAAAATTATAAATAAAAATGAACCTACGTGTTTCGTATTCGCTTTTATAATCTCATATAATCAATTCTTACACAGAATATTAGAAAATTATTTTTTTGTTGCGTTTGGTAAAAGTTATTTGCTCTATATTTTGTTTGCTTTTCTTTGTTTGCTATCCCTTGGCGGTTAACTATACCGCATAGATGCCTTGACTTTGTTATCGCCATAGTTTATCTTTATTTTATTTTGTTAGGTCACATCCTGCAGTTTAAATCAAATCAAAGACGATTGCTCTTTACAAATTGACTTCAATCAGACGGCAGGAGACTCGTCAATTTCCATAAGGGTTAGTTGCCTCATTTCACGCCGATCACGTTTGTTCAGATTTTCGGAAGAAATACATTTTAATGGGGGTGGACAGTTGCGCAGTGGCTGCTTAACTAATTAGAAACCACGTAAGAAATTAAAATTGATAAAATAACTTCTGCATCATATGATATGTAAATAGAATTATGTCAGCCGTCGTTCGTGAAATGTCTTTCACTGATTGCTAATTACTCGACAGTTATGTTTACGCTTCGGCTGGTACATTTCACTTTTGACGAATTGAATTTTACCGAACGAGACTAAAAAAAATAATAAACTTGCTTAAAAAATGTCTGAATTCAATTTACAATTTTTTATTCATCGGGTAAACATAGATGGTAGCAGTTAATTTAATAATTTATTCACAAGAAAATAACTGTCTTTTTTTTCTTTAAAAAAAACTGGAAATAAGAAACAATGACTTGCCATTGTTTTCCAGTCTTTAAATAAAAAGCCCTATCTTTTAAAATAACCAACAAACATTGCCTTAAAGATTTCTCAAGCGAAAAGACAGCTGACGTATACGAAGAATTACAACCAATTAGGGAATTATATTATAGACCAAGGATTATTTGGATTATTCTAACAACTGTTCTAAACAGCAGCGCACACACTGGCTGAGGATCACTTACGAAGCAGACATAGTATAAAATATAATACACTACTGAGACAAATCATTACAATTAATATATATATATATATACATAAATACACAAACACACACACACGCATAAACACATATATATGTGTGTACGCGTATGTGTAACGTCACACGAAACAAACAAACACAATAAATAAATTCAATTCATATTTTTTGCCCTAACAAAAGGCATTTATTATCGCTACTTTCCAAACAATGTCTGCTTCTTGTTTTGTTTTTTTGTTTTTTTTTTTTGTACTGTTCTTTTCGTCTCGCATAAGATTAACCACATACCGCCGTCTCAACACCGGCTTAAAGGTCTTTTGCCGCTACCATGGGGCTTCACGACCATCCCGCCCGAACCGTATTTTTTTTTTTGCTTCCTTACGCCGGCCGTAGCCAGCTATTTCTCGCTTTCGACTTTACACGCCTATCTTTCTTGATCGCTCATTGTTTCTCCCTGACCACGTGTTATCATTTTTTCTTTTTCTGGTCATGCACACTTCCTAATTAGCATATGTGTTTTTCGACTACTGCTGTTAATATCTTCAAAAGCTTTACGCGCTTTGTTATATATCTATATATATATATATATATATATATATATATATATAAGTGAACGTGTCTGTGTGTCTGTATCTGTGTGTCTGTGTCTGTGTGTCTGTGTGTCTGTGTGTGTGTCTGTGTACATTTCCATACGCAATAACTCTGAGAATTTTTAGTCTACAGACTCTAAATTTGATATACAACGTACTGAGATTTGGGAAAATTGATGTGGTCGGTTTTCGGCAAGAAATTTGGCTGTTAAGGGGTCAAAGTTCAACAATTTGACTTTTGAGAACTCTACAAAACTCCTCCGACAATTTTGGGTCCAAACACTTGAAATTTTAGATATTTATTCCTTGGACATTGATTTAACTTGATTTGATCCCAAAACAATAAATGTTAAGGGGTCATAATAGGGGTCAAAGTAAAAAAAAAATAACCCTTTTTTTTTGCTCAGCATACACCTCAAAACACTCGGGCAATGCCGGTCTGAAATGCTAGTACATATATATATATATATATATATATATATATATATATATATATATATATATATAGATATAGATATATATATATTTAAATTTCGTGGTTCAATTTTAAATTATGAAAAAACAGCATATAGAGGCATATATTCGATTTAAGAATTTATTGCTTGACAAAGGAATATACAGAAGGGGCTATTTTAATTTCCTTAATCCATGGATTTTCAGCAATAGCTCATATCATCAGAGGAAATGACATGCAGTTAGCAAAATGTTCAGCTGCGAATGGACGCTGCATTCGCTGAGCCATTATTAAAAATCCGTGGATTAAGGAAATTGAAATAAACCCTTCTATATATTCCTTTGTCAAGCAATAAATTTTTAAATCGAATATATGTCTCTATATGTTGTTTTTTTTTTCAGAATTTAAAATTGAACCACGAAACTTATATATTGCTCTATTCTTAAATATTGAGCTTTTCCTTTTTGGCTAGGATGACGGTTATATCTCACAGGATTAGTGAATCTCTTGACAAAGGCTTCCTTTCTAGGGAAATTGCTCTTGACATATCAAAGGCCTTAGACAAGGTATCGCATAAGGGTCTACTTCACAAGATTTCCAGCTACGGTAGGCGTGGGTGGAGATATATGTATATAGGAAGGTGGAGGGAAGAGAATAGTAAAAAGGGGTGGGTAAGGAGAGGAAGGAGGAGCAAGTTCAATTTTTTGGTTTTTAAAGTTTTGACTGCTTTTGGTTGTTTCGCCAAGTATATGAAATAGATGAGAGAGAGAGAGAGAGAGAGAGAGAGAGAGAGAGAGAGAAAGAGTTTGTGTAAGCATCATATGTGTTTGACAAGTAAAAGGTTCCATTTAGAATGTTCGTAGTCGCTATAAGTCGACTTGTTTATTTCTGTTGAGAATGAGCTGTTTTTATGTAGTTAAGGGTTATATACGCCAACGCACGCACACATACAGACACATACGTATGTACATTTCTACACATCTACATACAGACACATACGCACATACACATATATATAAGCAATGTATATGCAGATATGCATGCATCTATATGCAGATATACACACACATATACACAACTCATATACACATACATATACTCATATAAATATATATATACATATGTACATAAATATATATACACACCCACACCTACATATATACATATACGTGGAGATATAGATCTCCAGTAAGAATAGATGTGCATATGCATACACACATACATACGTATACACATATGTACCCATATACACGTATATACAATTATATAAATATATATATTCATAAAAATATGAATATACAGACATATATAGACGCATATATATACACATAGATATGTGCATATTTATACCATAAATAAAGTAAAATTAGGATAAATAAATAAAAAATAAATAAATGGGTGTAATTAATGACGTGAAGTTAGGTAGACGCATTGTATGATATGTTAAAGATATACGTTGTTGGTCGTGGTTAAAAGTAAAGAACCATACCTCATGCATCGTGCGGCTCTTGTTAGGAAAGAAAAAAAAAAGAGAAAATAAAAATGGCCGCCCCCTGGTATTTATGGACTGAAAATCACGCGATGTGACGAGAGTGGGGAGTGGTATGCAAATGAGATGTGGTTGGGTCTCTCTATAAAAGAGCCGTCTTGTTTATTTTGGGCGTCAGTGTGGAAAGTGCAGAGAGAAGAGAACAGTTGCATTTGAGTTTGAGACTTTTGATCTGAGGTTCAGTTCAAATTTAATGTCAAGCTATTTCGGCACAGTGACAAAAATGGGTGACCGGGTAAGACTGAGCAGCGATATCCTGAGGCCATTTACTGGAGAAGGTGAAGTGGTTGCGTAGCTTAACAAGCTGAAGTTGGTGGCAAGGCTGCAGAAGATCGAGGATGTAGCCATGTTAATACCAATGTATTTTGAAGGAAGTGCTCTAGCGGTCTATCTAGAAATGAAAGAGACGGATCAGGCCATTGCTGAGAGCATTGAAATCCGGTTAAAGACCGCAATTTCCGAGAGCGCGTTTGAGGCTTACAACAAGCTCAAAAGAGTCACCTGGACTGGGGAGTCTGTGGAGGTGTACGTGGCAGAGATACGGCGACTAGCAGGATTGGCTGGATATGAGGGATGAAGCCTTGAGAAGACTGTAAAGCTGACGATTGTAACTGATCGCATCTCCATGGAACTGCTACGACTTACTGATATTTAAACCATGGAGGTGGAGGAGATTCTAAGGCATGCTAGAGTTTTGGCGAAACAGCCCGGCTAATGTGGCAAGCAGAAAGGAGCAACCAGTGATGAAGCAAGGCCGTGGATTTACCGGTAAATGCTTTCTATGTCAAGGACCACACCTGATGAGAGACTGTAGGGAGCCATGGCCAGACAGTATCTGTTTTCGGTGTGGCCAAGTAGGGCACATTAGCAGGAATTGCCCTTCGCTTCTGGCAAACGAGTAAAGGGGTGCTATTGCGCCAGTAGTCACCTCTTTTATACTGAACAGGCATATGAGAGTTTGTTGCACAGTTAGTGATCACAATCAATGGAAAGAAGGTTAGAGCTCTTGTTGATACTGGATGTACAACAACACTTTTTACTACGAGCGTCGCAACTCTTGGAATGGAACCAGAACGTTAGAGCGGTGGATGGCAGAGAAGTGTAATGCTGTGGAAAGGCCGATGCGGAGATTGTAGTAAGGAATATGCCATTGCGTGATCGTGCTGGATAGACTGGTTGCAGGAATTGATGTGGTGCTGGATCTGGACGCGATAGACCGACTGGGAGGAGCTACTATTGCTAAAGGCCAGGTGAAATTTGGCAATCAGAGTGCACCGGGAATAACAGGAAGTGTAACCAGGGGTAATACTAAACAACCGTCGAAACCCCGACCATGTCTGATTGAGGATGATGACTTTCGAGCTAGCTTCGATGGCGAAAAATGGATGGTAGAATGGCGATGGACCGCGGAGCCACCTGTATTGACGAATCGGGTCAGCTGCTATAAAAGCACACTGAAAGGATCTGCGGAGCCGCAGTTTGAAAAAGGAGAGATGGACAAACGAAGGAATAATCTCACCGTGGTCAGGGAACGTTGAAGGAATTTTGCCACTCATGGCTGTGGTCCAACCTATTAAGAATAAAGTTAAGCCAGTGTCGGATTTCTGTGAGCTGAACAAGTTTGTCGCTTGTCACACAAAGGACGGAATCGACGTGTGTAAAGAAGTCGTAAGGAAATGGGGGAGGATGAAGCAGGCAACTGAAATTGTTGGTTAGTTGTTTTTGTTTTACGGCATATCAACCCTTTTCGGGTTATTTAATGCCGAATCCAAAGATCTTGAAGAAAAATTATTTTTAATAGAATATATTTGTTGTTTTCACGTCGGTTTCTATTTAACCCATAGTTGGGACCCTAACAGGTACTACCACTCGGGGTCAGAGTGGACCTGGGAGCAATGGTAATCAAAGGGTGGCTCCACACTCCCCAAAGCCCACAAGCTGGGGCCTCACCACTGGATATAGTTTAAGGTCATATCCAGGACCTCCATTGAGGGACTTTTTACCCTCTGCAGGGGGACAGTCGGCGTATTCTAATGCCTCACCGACAGGGCCAACTAAAATTGTGGACCAAAAGTCAGCCTACCTCCAACTTGATGTGGATGAGAAATTGTTGAAATATCAATTGGTAGAGTACAAAGGTCAAGTTTATTGTCTGACCAGTTTGGGATTTGGTCTGAACTCTGCACCAAAGATAATGACAGCAGTTCTTAAGACACTGCTGGCCAAAGACGATGCAGTGAAGAGAGGCACCTGCTCTTACATCGACGATGTACTAGTGGACGAAACAGAGGTGACTGCGGAAAGGGTGAGAGAGCATATCAAAGCATATGGACTGACGACAAAACCGCCTGAGTCACTGGAAAACGGAATGGCTTTGGGATTTCGACTACAGAACAATAAGGCAGGAAAATTGATATTTGGGCGAGGAAATGAGATCCCTGAAGTCAAGGTTGACCTAGCCAAGAGAGAGCTTTTCACTATATTTGGAAAGCTGGTTGGCCACTACCCAATAGCTGGATGGCTGCGAACTGCGTGCAGTTTTATTAAAAAGCAGACTGGGACAGACAGTTGGGAAGATGCAGTTGATCAAGAAGTGCTTCGCATGATACAAGAAGTCATTGCAGAAGTGAAAAAAATGGACCCTATGAGAGGAGAATAGCATGTAAAGGAGGGCCATGAAGGGGTGATATGGACTGATGTTAGCAGTGTAGCACTAGGGGTATTATTGAAAACAGGAGAAGTGGCTGTTGAAGATGCTGCTTGGCTACGCAAAAAGGATGATAACGCCCATATCAATGTTGCGGAACTCGATGCTGTGATGAAAGGCATCAATCTAGCTCTAAAATGGAGACTACAGATAGTGAACGTTAAAACAGACTCTGCAACATTGGTGTCGTGGATTAAATCGGAGCTGTCTGGTGATAAGCGGATCAAAACAAAAAGAGCAGCGTAGACTTTGAGCGCTGGGAGACTTGGTTCGAGAATTCGAACTAAAGGTAACTATTACCTTAGTTCCGTTACAAAAAAATAAAGCAGATGGGCTGACAAGAGTCAAGAAAGCCTGGCTACACAAGGAAAGAGACGGGGCTCCAGCATGTTGTGCAGTAGAGAATTTAAAACACCTGCATAACCTGCATCATTTTGGAAAGGAACGAATCCTTTACCTGCCAAGAAAAGTAAACTCGCACGTCACAACGCAAGACGTCCAAAAGGTGGTGGAACAATGTAGGGAATGCCAATCAATCGACCCTGCACCGGCTAGACATGAAAAAGGGGAACTGCATCTTGAAGAGAATTGGCAGAGATTGGCCATTGACATCGCACATTATCAACATGAAGCGCATGTAACTATGATTGATTGTGAGCCTGGAAGAGTAGTGATATGGCGGAAAATCAAGAATGAAACAGCAGAAGAGGTACAGTTGTCGAGGAGGTTTTTATGGAAAGGGGGCCAGTAGAAGAGGTGTTGGTGGATAATGGTACGTCTTTCCGCTCGGAAGGTTTTAGAGACTTATGTGCAAAGTGGAATGTGGGGCTATATTTTAGAGCTGCATACCGTCCAAGTGAAAATGGAATTACAGAGAGGCACCATAGCACTATAAAAGCTGTGGCATCAAGAAGCCATATTTCGCCCCCAAGAAGCAGTTTTTTGGTACAATATGACGCCGAAGGCTGGTCAAGACGAAAATTCAGTGCCGCACCGATCTATTTTTTCTTATGAATGGCGACATCCATTGACTGTAACACAGAGAGAAGAACAGGCCTGCGTGGGTATCGCAGTTTGTGAAGAGGTGTTGGTGAATTCTCGTTGCACGACTCGCTGGGGGAAAGGTACAGTGACTGAAGTACTCTCCGAAAACAAGGTAGCAGTCTCCTTGCCATCAGAGGAAGGGGATGTTGATGCTGATGTTGAAGTGTTTGAAGAAGAGCCTCTTCAACGATCGCACCGTGAACGAAGACGCCCAGCGTGGATGGCAGCCTATTATACTAATTATTGATCTTAGAGATCAAGGTGGCGTGTGGTTAAAAGTAAAGAACCTTACCTCATGCATCGTACGGCTCATGTTAGGAAAGAAAAAAAAGAGAAAATAAATATGGCCGCCCCCTGGTATTTATGGACTGTAAATCACGTGATGTGACGAGAGGTGGAGGGGTTGCAAATGAAATGTGGTTGGGTCTCTCTATAAAAGAGCCGTCTTCTTTATTTTGGGCGTCAGTGTGGAAAGTGCAGAGAGTAGAGAACAGTTGGATTTGAATTTGAGACTTTTGATCTGAGGTTCAGTTCAAATTTAACGTCATTGGTTTAATATTTAGGGGGCTGTATTGATTTGTTCTGCTTATTGGATAGGGATTAAGTTTGCTCTGCAATAGTATTGAGCACTCTCTTCAGGTTTTTACTAATTACCAGTTTTACTCTCTCTCTCTCCCTCCCTCTCTCTCTCTCTCTGTATCTCTCTCTATCTCTCTTTATATATATATATATATATATATATATATATATATATATATATATATATATATATATATATATAATAGTAGGGCGCTCGCCGTTGTCCGATCGCAAAATATGTTTTAATATGATATTTTCATTCATGCAGATGACGTATTTATTATTATAGAGCCAATTTTCTATCGATTATTCCATATTATAGTGTACCAAATATATAGTCATGATTTCAAAAATAAATAAAAAACATTATTTAAGTGGCATCAGCTAGAATCGAAACCGAAACGTAAATTTATAACGGGGATCGTTAAAAGTATTACGATCGTTAAATTTAAGATGACAGCAAAAGGTAATTGCAGAAAAACAAAGAAAACAGTAAAAAAAAACAGGAAAGCAGATAGAGGAAAGAACAGATAACAAATACAAAGATACATATAAAAAATATATAGAAGGGCAATATATATTACTATGTTTTCGGTGGACAAGATTCAAGAAAATGTTGACAGTCAACAGTTTTTAATTATATATATATATATATATATATATATATATATATATATCTTCTATCTATCTATCTATTCTATTCTCCTATAAATTCGTTTTTTTTTTGTGTGTATTGATATTCATATTAAAATCCCTCTTTTCTATTTATTCAAAAAGAAAATACAATTTTCTCATATATGGACTGTGGAATTGTATTCACCAGCAAAAGATCTAGCTAATTTGCATATTCTTTTAAACATTCATTTTCATTAATTCCCTATTAGTTTTTTTCGGTTTTCTGACGGGATGATAGTCTGTAGTTAACTATTATGTGTAATTATAGTCATGCAGATATTCTACATGATTTATGCTTGCATAATATTTGCGTAAAAAGTTTACAGTAAACACAAAATTGTTTCTATATATATTTATGTATACGTATATATTTTTGTTTAATCTATCTATCTAGCTATCAATCTATCTATCTATACTCCTATAAATTCGTTTTTCTTTTGTGTGTATTGATATTCATATTAAACCCCCTCTTTTCTATTTATTTAAAAAAGAAAATACAATTTTCTTATATATGGGTATTGGAATTACATTCACTAGCAAAAGATCTAGTTATTTGCGTGTTCTTTTAAACATTCATTTTAATTAATTCCCTATTAGTTGCTTCGGTTTTCTAATGGGATAATCATCTTTTGTTAACTATTACGTGTAATTATATTCATGCAGGTATGCTACATGATTTATATTTGCATAATATTTGCGTAAAAAGTTTATAGTACACACAAACTTGTTTCCATATATATTTATGTATACGTATGTATTTTTGTTTAACAAATGTTGCCTACCAAACTCCTCCTAGAGCTTTTGGTATACAGGCATGAAACTTCATATACAATGTATTTGAATCCATACAAAACTTTATATTTGGGTTTTACCCGGGAAAAATCGGTGCAAAAGTGTGGAAATTAAAAAAAAAATATTGCCAGGTGAAGGTCGAACGTCGGCATTAGGAATGCATAAAGCAGTAGCTATTGGTTCATGTTTTAATGTTTAGCCATACGATAAACATGTTTTCATAGTCCAGTCATTGACGACAGAGGCAAAATAAATCGTGAACTGAACGTTTTGGTTTCGATTCTCGGTAATGGTGCCTGAGTCTTTTTTGTATACTTTTAAAATCATTACTATATATTGCATCCAATTAATCTATCTATCTATTTATCTATAAAAGTGAAAATGTCTGCCTGTCTTTTCTCTATGGTAGTTAAGGAAGACTATTATACAGAAAGGCATTACTTTACATATTCACACTTTTTAATATATACATATGCACATGACCTTATGAACAGAACATAGGGGCCGAGCAAAGCTGGGCGGAACTGCTAATATATCTATAAAAGTGAAAGTGTATGTATGTCTGCGTGTGTAAATTTCCCTACGCAATAACTCTGTCAATTTTCAGTCTACAGACTCGAAATTTTATATACAGAGTACTGAGATTGGGAAAAATCTTTCTGATTGGTTTTCGGCAAGAAATTTGGTTGTTAAAAAGTTCAGAGTTCAACGATTTGACCTTTGAGAACTCTACCAAACTCCTCCGCCAATTTTGGAGTCTAAACACTTGAAATTTTAGATATAGGTTCCTTGGACATGGATCTAACTATATGACTTGATTTGATCCCAAAACAATAAATGTTAATGGTCGATAATAGGGGTCGAATATAAAAAAATGACCTTTGCGGTCTCTACCAAATTACTCAGACAATTTCTGGTCTAAACATTTGAAATTTGACATAAAGTGTATTCAGAGATACGGCAAGCTTTTTCATCGGTTTGGCTCGAAAATTTTTAGTTACCAATATAAAAATGTATGTATGTATATATGTATGTACGCTTGCATGTCTGCCTAAAACTTTCGACAGAGGCGAGGGATGTTACTAAGATCAGTATCGTTTTAAAGTCCGACCTTTCAGATGACAAATACCGAAAAATTACCTAAAAACATTAATATCCTCACCTTCAACTGGGAACTTTTCTAGAGGGGTGGTCGCTTTCTCGCCGATATTTTTGAAAGTCATCCTCTCCTTTCTATTGTCTAATTTTAAAAAAATGTCACTTTCGGTTTGGCGGTAGTCGTAACAGCATAGGCGTCAGGTGTTTTTTCACATGAGTTTCCTCCTTCGCCGTACGGTGTTCGTGCCTGCTTTCCTGCTACCACTTTTTTTTTTTTTGCTCAACAGACACATCCGAACACCCGGGCAACGCCGGGCTGAAATGTTAGTATATATATATATATATATATATATATATATATATATATATATATATATATATATAAGATCTATTATTGATTTATTTATTTTTAACTAGTGATTCAGTGGTATTTAATTGTGACGCTCAACTGACCGTTTGAAATGAACTACCTGCCCTTTGTTTATATTGACGTTGCCCCTATTTGTGACGTAGTTTTGGGGTTTATTAATAATGTTATTTGTTAAACATTTAAATATTTTATTCAAATATCTATTAATTTTTCCGTGAATAAAAATTACCCATAGGCATGTGTTTCTAAGTATTATACGTCATCAGCATGGCTTAACTAGAAGGTTCGAACTCGTAACAGCTTGATAAGCAGCCCGGTGTTTTACCACCGGACCACCGTACCTTGTCAAATTTTATGCACAATTTCTTTCGGTTTTAATGTAAGATCTATAGTTGATTTATTTTTATAAGCGATTTCCAGGTATTTAATTCTTATGCTCAGCTGTGCATTTTGGATATTACCTGCAATTCGTTTATATTCATGTCGCCCCTATTCGGGACGTATTTTTGTCATTATTATTAATTATAATGCATTTGAATATTTTGTTCAATTATATATTAAATGTTTTTACGTACATAAAAGTTATTCATGGACACGTGTTTCTGGGTATATTAATTTTCAACAAGGTTCAAACTCGTAATATCTCGATAAGTATCCTGGACCACGGTACATCATAAAATTTTATGCACGATTTTTATCGGTTTTAAAACATCAGACTACTTATCGAACTGTAACGAACCTTATTAAAAGTTTAGCCATGCTGAAGACGAGTGATAATAGTTGAATAGGAACTGCAAATTTAAACTCAATTACAAAATTGTTTGGTTTCTTATCAGAAAAAAATGCAATCAGAAAAGAATCGTTTTCTACAATAAATAACAGTTTCTAATTCAAAAGAAGGCACCTCTTCACTGCATCGAATGCACTGAGGCACTTTAAGACGCAAGCCAAAACCGATTTACGAAAAAATATTCTTTCTGAAACGATCGCTTTTCAAACGCTAGTAAAGTTTCTTCAAAGAAGATAAATTTTCGAACCAGAATTCACGGTTAAAGGCGACTGATCGTCCCAAAAGAACAATAGCGGATGGTAATGCCGGAAAACGAAGCACACCATTCCTTAAGGCATTTATTTTTCTTTGTACTAGAATATAGTATGCTGAATCCTTCTGAAGAGAATAAATTAAATAGCTTTAATCTAGTTTGGCTTTGCTGCTGTCCATTCATGCGATGGCGACTCATTTGAAAGTGCTTATAGAAGTACTGAAGAGAATAATCAGAATTAATGAAATAATGTCGAATCGGAATTAAAATAAAGATGTTTTAGAACAGTTTCTTTGGTGCAATAAAATGCTATTAATTAAACACTATATATATATATATATATATATATATATATATATATATATATATATATATATATATATATATATATATGGGTGCGTGTGTATATTAATTAAGCAATATATTTACAAATGTGACAGACGTGAAGGAAACAGCAGAGAAGAAATCATAATGATAGAATTTTCTGGGAAATTACTGAGCCGATTTCACTAAACATTTGTATGGACCTTTTTTATAATAAAGTGCACCAAACTTAGTATTATGGTATCCGATCGATATAAAGTTCGGTTTTCATGGGGATTGATATGGGTAGTCAATATATTAATACATCTATCTAGAAATTTTCTCGGAAACTCGTAGCCAATCTGACCAAAATGTCGTATAATGTTTCATTTTAAAAGATTCCGTGAACTGAGTACTATGTTTTCCGTAGAATACACAGTTACGGATTAATATAGATTTATTGAGATTCGTTACTAATGCAAAAATAGACACACCTTTAATCATATTCAACTATAAATCTGGCATAAAGCACTAATTCCAAGTCAACCCGTTTTAAGGGGCTAAAAAGTCGTTTGTTCGTAATACTGCTCCATTATCGTAAAGAAAAATTTTAACCGTTTTAGTAAACTATTGGTGTATGATATCCATTTGTTTTTCTGATAGAAAATATAATGAAATTAAGTTAGTCAGTTCACATCTACAAGGTGCCTTCAATAAGTTTCCAGACATTTTTGTACAGGCATTTAAAATTGTCGTAGACTCTTGAAAATTCAGTATCTTCTCTCTATACATCTTGTGTGATGACTGACTAAGTTTTATCATTTCATTTTAAAATGAACATCTACAATAAGAATAGACCTTACTAAAGCCTGATTGTCACAGCTGGTGAATTTAAAAAATGCAATATGGAGGGAAGGATACTTTAGAAGAATAATATGCAAAAAAATTATGTTTTAAACTTGGGAAAATGCCAGCAAGATTTATGGAATGCTTTAAACTGCTTTTAGACCATCTTGCATGAATCGAGTATCAGGTTTTTGAGTGGCATAAGAAATTCAAGGACGGTAGCAAATCTGTGAGACATGATGACAGGTGTTGAAAAAGAAAGGAAGACAGAACACCAGAGTTGATTAGCCAAATAAAGAATTTCATGGATAAGGACCGTCGTATGTCTACAGCGAAATAAAGTGCACAGTTGGATGTCTATATGGAAATTTTACACACAGTTATTCGGCAAATACTGCAGTCGCGGAAGATTTGTGAGAATTTTGTCCCAAAAGTGCTCAGAGAAAATCAGAAAGATATTGTCATGGCAGCAGGGAGATAGTCAAGCTGATCATTTCAGATTCCACGGTCAATACTTTACTCCTTGTGACTTTTGGTTTTTCCCTGAACTCAAGAAAAACCTTAGAGGCTGTTGATTTGAGACAACTAAAGAGACGGAAGAGTCTGTGACGAGGTTCATTGACACACTCACACAAGAGGAGTTCCATGGGCCTTCTAGAAGTTGTTGGAACGTTACAAGTGTATTGCAGCCGGTGGAGAATACTTCATTAGAGTTCATGTGCGTACTATCAATAAAAGTGTTCATACTAAAAAGTCTGAAAACTAATTGAAGACATCTTGTATGTAAAAGGAATATAGCCAATTTTACAAATTTCGAATATTTTCACTTATAAATATTCATTTACCAACAGAATGTGTTGCAACAGAATTGGTAATGTGGTGGGAATTCCGCGAATAAACATTCAAGAGACAAAAATCACATTTTGAATGACCGAAAAAAAATGATAATTTAACAAGTGACGACATTATCTATTTCTTTCACATTTATATTCACATTTAAGAATCAACATTTAAGAATCAACATTTAAGAATCAACATTTAAATTAGTGTTGCGCATATAAATCAATTTTCATCAACGGCTCTTGGTTTGTGTCAAATTTATTATGCGCTAAATGTTGTATACACACCAAAATCAAAATTGTTACTACATTTTTTAGATGAGAATTGATAATCCATATTATTTTGTTTTTTCTGACTACTGTTCTCGCCTTACGTGTTATTTTCAAAAGCAAGGACCTGTGGCGTAATGGATATAGTAGTTGATCGAATTCAGTTGTAAAGTACAATCTCCTGTAAGATGAATGGTCAATTCTTAGAATTTTAGTTAAAGCGTGATATATTTAATTTCATTTAATTTTAGAACTAACACTAATCATAACGTTAACCCAACATCTATTTTCACCCACAAATTAATATATCACGTTTTTAACGATACTACCACCCCTTTATTAAACTCAAAGAAAACAATGAAAATATATTTTTAGAAAAGTTACATACTTCTGAAGGTTCAAGGTCAATTCTAAGAATTTTCATATAAAATGTGATGTATTTAATCTAATTTTAGGGTAAAAATTTATCTTGTGTTAAGAGTAGGGTTAGTTTAAAACTCTAACCTTTAGGCTTTCCTGAGTATTTTGGTTGAAAACTTGTAGCAGATATGGAAAGGCCATGGAACTAAATAAATACTGTATTACCGAACACATGCAATTGCTTTTATATTTTGACTGTTTTCATTGGCTTTTAATCGCAGAATAGTTTTAATGCGTCATATGTTTGTGGAAATGAACCTTCGTTTAAGTTTGTGATATTGCGTGAGTTCAAAACGAAGGAAAGTAACTGAGCGTGACATAACATTTTCTGTTAGATCGTTTAGTCCTCACATTCTGTACGCGATTTTTTTTTTTTTAGAAAGAAAATAGGACATTATTTTCTTGATAGGAAGTGATATTTTCCAACCAGTTCATAGTATTCATCAGTAGCTATCTTTTTATCTATCCATCTCATTAATATTTACTCGTGTTGTTGTATTTTATTTCTTTGTTTGTTTTGGTAGAGGGGGATTAATAAATATGGTTCATCAATATAAAATCAAAAAGTTTCTTCTCATGATGAAGATGCTGAATAAAAATAAGGAAAAATCAGTCATCGCTTATCAAGGCCTAAAGGCCACTTGATCTCAAACGTTAACGAGTGTCTAGACGTCGGTGAGGTAACACCGTGATTAGCAGTAATGGTGCAACATGTTTGATTATTTAAGACGACTCTCCAGTAATTTGTTATATTAGACTTGAAACGGTCAAGCAGTATTGTGTTCCACTTACAGACAGTTCTAGGTAGGAAACCTTTCTTGTGGAATGTATGTCTTATTTTAGGCACATGAAGATTATAAGCGAAATTGTTAGCAGTTATTTTGGATAAAAAAAGAGTCTGCTGTAGTGAATGGGTGATTCCCAAATTTTTCCCGATTCCGATACAATCATCGATTCTGACACTAATATTCTTATTTTTTGTTATCTAAATATTTAAATTTACGGATATTTTTATTTTTACATTTTTGGATTACCGTAAAAAGTCCAAAGAATATGTGCATGTATTTTCGGAAACAATAATATACTTATAAAGGGTGATCTCCTCATTTATTTTTCTTTCATTAGAAGTTTAAAATCAATCAATGTTTATCATTTTAGCATTAATACCTGCAATATGAAATTAAGACTGAAACAAAAACGAAAATAATCGTTTTTGCATCGGAAAATAGGCACAAATTTCTCGATTTCGATACCGATTCACGATATGTTCCGGTTTTTCATCCTCCCGATTTCGATTAATTGTCCCAACAATAGTCTGCTACGAATGTTGTAGATAGGAATCGATAGGTAGAAGCACTTGTCATAGAAATGAAATAGGGAGCAGAGAAAGGGGAAGCAGGGCAAGAAAGAGTGCTCTGACCACTAGATTTCGAAGGCGGTTTATGTTGATGTGATCTTTATCAGTAGCAAGTTTTTTCGCATGCTCAAAGCAAAGGGTCTCTTTGTTTATGCATCTGTTTATATGTAAAACGTCTAAACCCTATCAGATCGTTGTAGCCATTTTAGAAGATGTTGTATTACGATAACTGTAGCGATTGGCCAATTTAACGTTACTGGAAACCCACTTCCCTGAGGAGCAATACAATTCGTATTCGAGGGTCGCCTGACGTTTTTCAGATTTATTGAAGCGATTACTTTTATAATCTGATTTACTGTTTCAATTTTATTGCAATAAATTTGAATTGTTGCTGTGTTATTTGCTTCAACTGGAGAAAAACATTATTTGATCATTTTCACATAGAACGCTATCACTTTCCATCCGTCTCTCTTTCTCTCTCTCTCTCTCTCTCTCTCTCTCTCTCTATATATATATATATATATATATATATATATATATATATATATATATATATATATATATGAGAGAGACAGAAAGACGTAAACAGACCAGTAGATAGATCGATGAGATTTGTCGATTCAGAATGTTTCAGGTCAATTCTCAGATAAAGAGCATACACCCCTCTCTCTCTCTCTCTCTCTCTTTCTCTCTCTCTCTCTTTCTCTCTGTATATATATATATATATATATAAGGAGAGAGAAACTGACTGATTGATTGATAGATAGATAGATAGATAGATAGATAGATAGATATAGCTATGTCCTAAGAATGCCTGATGACAGGATATTAACAATCCTAATGTACAGTCGGTTGGACGGAAGGAAGAAGAATACAGGGGAGACTATTATTGTGGTGCAAAGACAAGTTAAAGAGCAATTTGTCTTAAATTTGTATCGCACACAGCCCTCTTAAGAGCGAGGTCTAAAATCGCAAAGAATGGTAATCACTTTGTTTTGCCATACCATCGACCGCATCAATGAACCCACATACTTGTACTATGTTTGAACTTGTTTGTACGTTTCTTGCAGAACTTAAATGTCATCAATAAGTTGTTGGAACCATACGACGGAAGAGTCCAATATATATATATATATATATATATATATATATATATATATATATATATATATATATATATATATAAATTTGGGGGATAGAAGGGACTCTTTATGCCAGGGCATTTCGAAGCCTATTGCTTCTCATCAGAAGAGTAGAGAAGGTTCCAGGTAGCATGGGGAAGATGCGGCGTCTAGCGTAATGTTCATTAGGGATGAAAAAGATTAAGAAGAAGTATAGCCTGTTGGGGGGAGCTTTATTGAATTCTAAATAAGGAGAAGCTTATTATATATAGTATGATATATAAGATTATATATGGTCTTTAACATAGTATTGAGATTAAGGGATATATGTATTATGGTTAAATAGGGGGTGTATTGTTGCTGCGTTATAATTTATTTTAACGGTTTGTTGGGGTGTCTGTTTTCTATGGAGTGGGTAATTTTGATTAATTTGGGGAGTATGTAAGGTTGTAAAACTGAAAGGTAATATGCGGCAATATATTTATAAGTGTCTACTGTTATAATATAGAGAGTATGATCATAAGGGGGCGGTCGGGGATTAGGGTGACAATGACTATTAGTGCGTATAACTTGATATAAAAGGCTAAGTATACATATTGATGTAAAAGTGGGGAGTAAGGAAACCATAGCTAATTATGAGAGTGGTAAAATATACACAAATAATAGTAGGGTAATTATAATAGTACGGAAGATAATAGTATTAGATGTAAAATTGAATATTAACAAAAATTTGATGTAAAATTGAATATTAACAAAAATAAATAAAACAAAATAAAAATAAAGGCAAAATTAAAAGTGAACATTAAAATTAAACATTAAATATAATGTTACCAATAGTTGTGATAAAATTAAATTCCAAAGTATTGTTAATAACACTGAATATGGAAATATAAAAGACTGCTATAAACTATACTTCTTGTATCTCTTAGAGATTAGAACTACTACATAAAGCAGTTATGGCGATTCGATGGACCTGTACCTCGTCTTCATAAACGAGAAAGTATGTATTCAACTTTCTAGGCCTGGCCTGTCTATATAAACATAATTTTGATGGCCTTTATAATCGAACTTCAAGAAATTTAAAGATTTAAGGTGGACGCTTGAAACTACCGTTCCTAGTGAAGCAATCCTTTAATTTAAACACAAGGGCCTTTTGTTCACCGAACTCTTATGCTTTCCCGGCTTATTATACATCTATTTTTTCTTTCCTTCTTTTTATACGGATATATGTATGTGTATGCGTATATGTGTGTGTATATGTAAGTACATATATATATATATATATTATCTATTTTACTTATTTTTATACGAGTCCACTTACCCCTCACTCCTCAATCCCATTTCCTGGTATTCTAACACCCCCCCACTAGTCTGTATCCCTTTCTTTTACGCACCCCTAATAATTAGTATTAACAGTATTTACATTATTATTATTGGTGATAGTGGTGGTAATGTTGGGGGTAGTGGTAGAAGTATTGTTACTACTGCCTTTATTATTACTATTATTATTACTGCACTGTTTTTAACGCTATTACTATTGTTATTATTATTATTATTGTTTTTAACATCATTATCATTATTATAATCATCATTATAATTGATATAATTATTATTTCCACCGTCATTGCTAACATAACCGCTACCATTATCTCCATTTTATACGCACTCATAGTCATTGCCACCCTAATCTCCGACCGCCCTCTTATGATCATACTCCCTATATCATAACAGTTGAAACTTATAAATATATTGCCGCATATTACCTTTCAGTTTTACAACCTTACATACTCCCCCCCCCAAATTAATCAAAATTACCCACTCCATAGAAAAATTAGACATCCCACAAACAGTTAAAATAAATTACCACACAGCAACAATACACCCCCTATTTAACCATAATACATATACCCCTTAATCTCAATACTATGTTAAAGACCATATATAATCTTATATATACTACTATATATAATAAGCTTCTCTTTATTTATTTTGACTTCAATAAAGCTTCCCCCAACATTCTATAATTCCTCTTAATCTTTTTCATCCCTAATGAACCTTACGCTAGACGCCGCATCTTCCCCATGCTACCTGGACCTTCTCTACTCTTCTGATGAAAAGCAATAGGCTTCGAAATGGCCTGGCATAAAGAGTCCCTTCTATCCCCCAAATTTTGCCTGTATTCCATTATTCAATAAATGATCCATTCTATATCTACCAATATATAGTTTTGTGTCTTCATTTCATACACTTGTTGTGCTATTATATATATATATATATATATATATATATATATATATATATATATATATAGTCATCAATATAGTACTGTTTCGCTGTATCACATCTCATCAGTGCGGCTAGACAGGCCACTACCTCAAGTTAGAAAATTACCTGTCCAATAAGGGTGTGAGCAATATAAATTTATAAATGCAATGTTTTTCCGTTCCATTCATTCGATGTGCTACTGTTTTAATGTAATTACTCTTAATTATTAAGTGTGATATAAGTAAATATACTGTCATCGCTGTACACTATTGCCAAGCGTTCAGATTACATTGTTCCTAATGATAAATTCAGTATTTTGGATTTTACATATTATTTACGTTTTATTTCTAAAAATGTCTCACTTAATCTCTATATATAAAAGCGAAAATGTGTGTGTATGTATGTTCGCTTTTTGTGTATGTCCGAGGAAGGCTTTTTTTCTGAGAAGCGATCGGTCGGCTCACTCCTTCTTAAAACTTTTTTATATCACGTCTAAATGATAATATCAACGAGTTAACAACGGGTGTAGTCTATCTATTAAATTTGCCCGAGTTTGAAAAACTAAATATTCCAAATTTTTCGATCGCCGCGTGTGGATTGGGCTTTTTCGTATAATAAAAGCGAAACGAAGCTTACCCGATGCGATTGCCGGGAACGTCCAAATTCTCCTTATATCAGACAACTACTATTCAATTTGGACAATCCCCATTTTATGCCGAGCTACCCTCCCCTAACATCTTGGGGAAGCAAAAATAAAATAAAAACGCTGCCCTGCAGTAAATAAAATACTGCCCCGCAGTGAAAGTTGACCTCATTAAGTCATTAAGTACAGGCACCCGCCAATTCTTAATAGTTAAATATATTCAAACATACTTCCGTTACTATTTCTTGGTGTCCCATTAGTTAACGTCGCACTTTTTTTCACACTTTAATTTCCAATTTCGCCTCAAGGCTTAGGGTTCGATTCTTCATACTTACCTACCAAAACTTTTATTTTTTATTTTAACCCTCTGACACAAACACCCGAGCAACGATTTTTTTATTATTCTTTTGTTTTGATTTACCCAAACCACACACACCTCCAAACACCCGGACAACGCCGGGTTTCCCCCGCTAGTATAACATAAAATGAAATGCAGAATAAATCTTTTACCTATTATTTGTGTGTTTATCAATTTAAAAAGTGTTTTGGGACAAGTAATATATAAAATACACACCTAGCATTATAACACAAGGAGCAATCTTGCAGTATAGTAGCGAAAGAAAACAATGCCTTCGAATTGCCCTCAACTATCATCAAACATTTTAATTACGTATTTACCAGAACTTGAGAGTCACTTCGTATCTCCAATATAATTATCACTGATTTTCTCTTCTTTAAATCATAAATTAATTACTCTTGATTAATTACTACAGATAACAATGGACTCTTCCCCTTACTATAAAGACCGGAAAAAACATGTGTCATCGCACCAGTTATATATACTTAATATTCGGACTGGCGTATTAATTGTATTTGATTTCTGCGCAATATATGTTGCTTCCACTAAATATCAATTTCTATCCTTCTTCCGGACCCTTACCGGTCAACAACAGTAGATGTTTTGAGGGGTTTATATGAAGTCAAATTTGCAAGGGTAAACATGTTCCTAATAGAGGTAACATCGAATACGAACCATCTCTGCATTTATATGAATCTTTACATAACGGGCTTCATTCATTTATAATGTGGTTTATCATTTCGTTTCCTTATTCACATTGTCTATATCTGGAAATTTTCTGGTAAATGTAGATAAAAACAAGAAATCTTAAAAGGTTAGTTATTTATACACAATCACCAAAACTTAAGACTCGTTCAATGTTTAATGACATTTCTATTTAACATCAAGGAAATATTAAATGTATTTCGCCCATTCGTTTATGGGTTGTTTTCTCTTTAGTTATTATTTTTTTTATATATTTTTAGTATTTTTATTTTGTAGTAGTACTTATTTTAAAAAATGGTGAGAATAAGTGTTGGTCAAATGTTCTAGACGAAACCGCGCCTACTTTTAGTAATTTATATGTGCATTGTTTTGTTTTTTGTTGTTGTTTTTTTTAATTAATTATTCATCAAACTCGTCAAGTTGTTTTCTTGTAAAGTGTTTCTTGTCGTCTAAACAATTTCATTATCTTTTTCTTCGTAATTGTATTCACGATTCTCGCAAACAAAAAGCCGGAAATGGCTACTTTAAATTTTAATTGCATTAATGATAAATGCTTTTTTTTATAATTACAATTACCTGGTAACAATCTCGACACCTGTCATCGGAATAAATTTCCCCAAAACAATCTATCCTTTGGAAATAAGATAGATGATAGTCAGAGATCGCCTAATATTCTATAAAACTATACTTTACTCCAGCTCTCCATAAACTAACCCAGCCCCGTAATTACATGTGCAATCTGAAATGCAGTAGAGGTGTATAATATGACAAATGTTTTTCTGTTTATTCTTTTGCAACGGGCTTCTCTTCCATATAGTCTGTGCTTATTTCTTTCGATATATCACTAATATTAACGTAACTTTCTAAGAACTGCATGTCTTTGGAACTCTGTTCCGTTTTCCTGCTTTCCAACTGACTACAATATGGTTGTCTTCAAGTCCAACGTAAAAATATTCTTACTGAGTTACCCCTTAAGCAATCCAATTTACCAAATTTACACTACTAACGATGACTAGACATGTTTTCCTTGACCACTATACACTCATTAACTCTTATTCTTGAGTGGCCTCCGGCTTTGATAAGTAGTGACTCTTTTGTAAAAAAAAAATGAAAACATAATTCAATTATTCTGATGTGTCAAGATTACGAATAATACAGATAATAATGTACTGTTCCATTTATTATAAAGACCGTGAATCGCCATAACATCAATCACGAGATCTTGACTCACCATCCCTAATAATACAAGAGTAGCTGAATAAAAATATATATTTATGTTGGGATATGTCCACGCGACGGCTAATGCTCTTTCGGTCTTTATAATAAGTGGAAGGGTTCATTATTTTCCGTAAGGTGGACAGTTGAAGAGCTCACAGTCGATCTGTTTCCCAGTGGGAGATCTCTGGCGCAGACGTATAAATTAAGAATTGTGTCGATTTCCTTTCACTTCTAAAAAACAACTAAAGGTAGGCAACATTCTTTTAATACATACGGTATTTCTAAATCCTGGACAGGAAGAAGTGATATGAATGAATCTGTGTCATTATATCGTTGTTCATTTTCTCGTAGTTGAACAAGTATAAAGTTTGATTTCACGCTCGATGTATTGTAATTTCGGGTTTATACAGAAATCCCTAATTTCACATAGATGTGTTGCATATCAGATAACCCACATCGATTCCGATTAAGTTGGCTAGTGTGGAATTTAACGAAATGGAAAAATGTAGTGCAGGTTATGGTAACCATAATCTGAAACAAAATTGGTCTCAAGGGCGGGTAACGTAAAGTTGAGGCAAAAGGCTGAGATCAAACGATGGACAAAGCAGTCGATATATGACGATAACGTAGCACATTCGAGCTGAAGGAAAACTAAGGTTTGAAGATAAGTCTCTTTCAGGATGTCATACGAATGAGACACCACTAATGATGTAGGAAACGTTTAATCAATGGTCAATGTTACATGTAATCGATGGTGCATATTACTTTGATGTATGTCCTTTTACGTCACATGCCTTTGAGAACAATTTTGTTCAGATAAGGGTTACCATGACATACACTACATTTAACCTTTCGTCAAATTTTACATTAACTAATTTAATCGTAACAGAAGTGAGCTATCTAATATATATCAATTTGTTGATTATAAAGTGAAGTGAAAAAGTAAATAATTATTGAATAACATTGGTCTCCCTTTCTTAAGTCTATTCTCTCTACAGAATATTTAGCGACTCTTGTATCACTTTGTTCTTGAAAAATATTTCATTGGTCTTAGTTTAACAGACCAGTCGATCGACAGCCATTCATGAAATCTGAAAACATCGGCATCAGTCGAGGCGATAAAAAAACGTGTATAAGCATCCGCCACATATGTATAAAGATCGTATTTTATTTGTTATTGGAAACGTTACAGATGGGCGCAGCGGATAATAGCCACAGGCAGTGTCCAATGACCCATTATTCAAAAGTCGATTTCTTGACTCTTTCGGAAACATGCCTAGTTATACACGCTCATACTCTTCCCAAGTGTCATAGTAGTGATGACCGTTATGGCGTTTAAGTAACTAGTTTTCTCAAAATCTACAGATTCTCATTATTCTAGATTCGAGTTCGAAGGATTTGCGGTTAATAATACGTTATTAACCGCAAATCCTTCGAACTCGAATGTTTTCCTACTTTTTTTACAAAATGTAAGAAAAATACTTACCCACATAATGTGAAATTATGGTTATTACGTAGAACAGACTAGTAGCTATGGCCAGTGTAATATGTTGCTTCCTTCAGCCTTGACAGACTACGGATACCCACTGTAAGGGTGTCTGCGCATGTGCGGCAAGAGTTGCGCAGTCACCAACCACGCTTCTCCTGAGTCAACCTTGTTGCATACTAGTGGCAAGTTGAGGCACAGGACGACTGGAAATAATGCCGAGATGAGCGGAGAGCACATACAGCGCCTAGAATTCCTAAATGGTCACCCATCTGGTACTAGCCAAGCTCAACGTTGCTTAACTTCGGTGATCTGGCGAGAACAGGTGTGTCAAAGCGATTATACGCCAGTGTAATATATAGAATTGATAGTCGTCGCTTATTGTTTTTAACAAAAAATTATTAAGTTCAAATGGTTCTGTAGCGAGCGTAATATGTCACAACATTATATAAAGATATGGTTTGAGCACAGGTTGACATGACGTGATGTGTTGCTTGCAACGTCTCAAGGTCTTTTGTGAAACGCGATGATTACGATATCGAGAAGAGTTGTTTTGGACTGCAGAGAAAACGGATCGGAAAAGCCAGTCTCTTGTCCGGAAGATGGGTGGACAGATTTCTCGTAGAAGTGACGAGACGCTCATAGAAAATAAGACCATAACGGGATAGTGATACAGTCCTCTATAAAGTTAGTGAACTAGATACGCGAGGTTTGATCGGGATAACATTCAAATGGCTGAATAAAAACCTCATTTGCTAGAAAAAAAACAGAGACTTGCGTCTGTCAATTGTATTAAAATGTGTTTGTTTCAGCGCCGGACTAATAGAGAACGTGTGACACGAAACGAACACACGAATAAGATAAAGAAAAAAGTAAGTTCGATTTTGATTGTAATCAAACAGCAATCAGTTCCAAGCGCGTAGACGTCTTTTAGAAGAATAGCAAGCAAATTATTAACGAAACGTCTAACGTAATTACCTGCCACGTGGGGAGCACGTTTGTGTTGCGTTAAGAGAAGATAATGAGTTTATGATCATTATAGGTAAAAATACAACACTAATACGGCACATAATACGATTTGATGCCGCGTATAGATACACTCGTTATACATCCTCTTCTCTTACACCTCCGGTTAATATCTCTATAGTTAACTTTAATTAAATGTAAGTAAAATCGTTTAACTTGTTTCTTTCATTATGTATGAGAAAATTCCAATTATCAGCCAGACAGAAAAAATAACAGGATGGCTGCTTTGACCCTGTTGACACAAACAGAACCACGAAAATCCACAGCCACAATTAAAGTGCTATATAACAAAAGATATGAAAATAACTTTTTGTTCTTGCCTCGGAATTTTTCGATTATTCTTCCGAAGCAAAGTTAGATAAAGTCAACGTTATTCGCCTGAATTGATATTGGTAGGATGATGAATTGTTCGTTTCTGCAGATAAATGGATGAAGTTTGTAAAAAAAAAAGATGATGGTATTCTTGACCTCTGCAACCGCCGCATCGGACAACAAAATGGATTGCGTATTATTGTCTACTAACTTTATGAATGAATCTACCGAGAACACCGCCAAACAATGACACACACACGCGTACACACATACCCACATACACACACGCATACACGGATACATTATTAGTTTTGAATGTTAATAATGGGCATTTAAAAGCACCTGCATCTTACACTGACGCAGTAAAGTAAAAGTAGGGGTCAGTTAGTTTCAAATAAATCAATTACAGTTGATGGTTCCAAATGTATAAGGTACCAAGTCAATAGCTACATTCACCAGAAAGGTTATCTTTTCGTTAGATTTTTTTTTTTTGAAAGCCATTATGTTTGCATTGGGGAAATTGACCAATAGTCGCCAAACTTGGTCAAAATATTTGGCATGAGTAAACTTAAAACGGGATATCTATGTCAAAGGGATATCTATGTCAAAGGGATATCTATGTCAAAGCAAAGGTTAAAGTCACAGTATGTTTATCGTGGGGCCTGGATACTTGAACTATATTGTAGCCAATAAAATAATATATGAGATCATGTTATGTTGGGCCTTTTGCTTATGATCATAGCGTAGTATCTTTGTTATGCCAAAGATCTAAACGATTATTATTATTGATTTGTCAACTGTTACGTAAAAAAACATATACATAGACACTGTTTTGAATGAAAGGAATATTTAGCTAAAATATTCATGTTAAATACCTAACAGAGGAATTTTAACTTAAATTTATCTATGTTTATGAATAAACTATTACAGAGGTAGTTATGTAATAAAATAGATTTAGGAATTCAATTTTATAAACAATAAACAATGGAATTGACCTTGTAACAAATAAAGAGTAGGTTTGGTCTATAAACTAGAGATACTAGAAAAAGTGAAAACGAGGGGGTCGTTCACGTCCAACTTTATAAGATGTGGAAGTATTCGACTGGGCGAACTAAGGGACGATGTAAATACTTTAAGAAAAGACGTTGTGAATCCCTGAGGCAAAAACTAACTGTGAAAATTAGAATAAACGGAGGAAAACAAAAAGCTCCTGTTGTGACTGATTCACGGTGAAATGTTTCTTGCAGTGTTCAATAAACGAAGGGTGGCACTACTTAAGGTTAGTAGTACGTTCTCAAACGGGCATTGATAGCTTATAAGTCATGTTTGTTGAACCCGTTCACACCTAATGATTTTTACCTTGTCCATGTTACGTGAACTCTATTTGAATATGTGTAAACGCGCACGCACACAATAAACATTCTTAACAACTAGACGATACATATTAGTTTGATACACACGCATATATTATACAAGGTTATACGATAAAATTGTCGCCCCAAAGAAAATATCGCTACAGCTTTATTTGCAAACATTTATGAAAACCAATTCAGGTAACTTGATTATGTAGTAGAGCTGACATCTACTTAATGTAGCCGCCTCAGCCTTAATCACCGCCTCGATACGTGTCCGGAACTAGGAGCATGCCTTTTTCACTCCCGACATAAATATTCCCAACTATCAAGGCATACAGCAAAATTGCATCCTTTACTTTAGACGTCCATAGTCTTTCCGCTCAGAATACTAGACTTCACAATTCCACCCTGTCTCCTGCTTTCTTGACTGCATTAAAATGGCAAATTTTTTACAAAGTGAACTGACATCTCGCCGCTCAATTCCCTATATAGTATAGTAGATATGGACCCACATAAAAGTTGAATAACATTCAACAAAGGCGATTGTCAGTTTTAAAATTTGTCAACTTAACAAAATAATATTGCAATGTAAAACCGCCCAAGAGTCAAATGTCAAGAAACCAGATACGGACCATAAAAAGCACTCTCTCTCTCTCTCTCTCTCTCTCTCCCTCTCTCTCTCTATCTATCTATATCTATATCTATATATATATATATATATATATATATATATATATATATATATATATATATATTGGACTCTACAATAGATTTTGATGCATGTGCTTCCGCCGCAACTAAGTTGTTCGGAAATCCACACAGATTTTGTGTTTATAGTGGTGAAAGCTTTATGTAGAACCAACCACATATTTTGGAATTACTGCTAACCTTTGTCGGTGCAAGTCACTGCCAAAGGACAGAGTATATAGTAAACTGTAGGCTTTTACATCAGAGTTTCCTTGTCCTAGATTCATATCTTAACAAAGACTGGGGGTGTATTTCTCCCAGTGAATTAATGCGCCCTCAGATACCAACCTGGAATTTTTACGACTCGGCGCGGTACAACTGCTTCCCAAACTTTCGCTCATCTGGTACTAACCAGGCAAAATGTTGCTGAACTTCGGTGGTCTGGCGAGAACAGGAGTTTCAAGGTGATGATACATACATATATATATATATATATATATATATATGTGTGTGTGTGTGTGTGTGTGTGTGTGTGTGTGTCTTGATCTTTGTGTCTGCAGCATATGAAGTAGGAATTGTAAGTTGATAAGCAATTGTATAAATAAAATTTTGAAATTGACTTCAGTAAATTATAAAAAATTACGACAAATTTATTCTTCAACAGGGAATACAAACATTTAAGGGATTCTTTCTCTTAATCTATGAATTTTCAATAAACGGCTCATCTCATCTGAGGGAAATGTTTTTAGCAAAATTATGTTTATAGGCAATCATAAAAAAAGCTTACCTGAAAAGCTTAAAAGAAGCCAAGATTAAAACAAGGATATTCTATGAAATAGTTCCGTGCAATGAAGAACTATATAAATACAATCGTAAGATCCAAGGCAATAAAAGCAGCTATAATCCAAATGGAGATGTTTTTAATGTTAAAATGTATCCATAGGAAACCATCCATAAAACGCAAATAAAATTCATTGCAGACTGTAATATTTGCACAAGCGTTCTGTCCTAAAGATGTTTATGAAAGTTTGTTTTATAAAGTTTACTAACAAGTTTATTATACCAGAAATATATTATACAGTTAATATATTAAAAAGTATTTAAAATATTAAAATTATAATAGAATATAGGCCATTACAAGTGGGAAAGTTCCGTAGAGTTTATTCACTATTAAAAGAAAAATGAACTATAAATATTTTATCTAGACGAATTGGAAATGCTCATTAGGTTATTGATGTCACAGTAACCCAAAAATTTACATTTGGGCCAAAGAAAATGAAATAGAAAGAGACAAAAAAGAAACAGCTAAATGAAGGGGACAAAAAATTACTAATACAAATATTAAAATATAGGCATATACTTTGACGTGAGCTGAATGAATTTGAGTGCGCTACAAACATATTGACAACTTTTATTTTTTTAGTTATGTCCGCATTTTAACAATTTTAAATATTACAATATACAAGTCTATATCATTCTAGGAATTCTTCTAAAAAGCAAAAGAGCAAACCTAGCTATTGGATATTTTTCTTCGCTGCATTCTTTTAAAAGAGGTAAAAAATATTAAAAAAACAACGTAAAGTATAATTATTTGTGTTGCAGTTAATCAAATTAGAATTGATAATTTAAATTGAATTTAATATTGTAAACTAAATTCTACTATAATAGATTAATATAGAGCTATATTTCATGAACATATTATAAAGTAAGATGCCAAAGACAATGAAAATGAAAATAAACAAAGATATTCCACAATTATAAATGATTTTATCAATATAAAGGAATATGCAAATGTTTATCAATATTAATGTTATTCATTATTAAAATGGATTAGAAGGCTATTCAACCAAACAAAATAATTTTTTTTTCTAAATAACTCTTTACGGGGCAGTCAAGATATAAGTGATGTTGCAGTATTGCGTTCATATTTAATCAAAAGTAAATGTGAGTAAACGTTCGTGAAAAACAAGTCTCAATTTAAAAAGTCAACTCTTAGATATATAAAAATAAACATATCAAAGAGAATGGAAGGAAACTGACCGAAAGTTTCATTTGCAAATGTAAACTTTTAAACATTATGGAATTCAGAATATATAGATAATAATGTTTCATTTTAGATAAAATTTAGAAGATTTATGTGAAGAAATTTATTATACAGGTTTTTCTACAGAAATAGGTTTAAGGGCTGTCAATTTAGCTAGGTGATTTCAAACTTGCTGTATTACATATTTTCATTGTTTACATTGCGAAAGTAGTTCATTTTTTATATTAATTGTATTTTAATTTTTAGGGGATGTAATTTACCTATAAACATTATTTTGTTAAAAACATTTCCTCTGATAAGAAGGACCATTTTTGAAAATCTATAGATTAAGGAAAAGCTTACCATTTTGTATTCCTTGACGCATAATAAATTTGTCGTGATTTTTAATTGACTGAATTTAATTCCACATTTATATACATGTATGTGTATATGTATGTATATATGTATATATATATATGTGTGTGTGTGTGAGAGAGAGTGAGAGAGAGGGAGTGGGTTGTTAAAATAATATTATATTTAAATGCAAAAACTAAAACGTTTAAAAGCAACAATGACAGGAGTTGCAGTATTAGAACGAGCGAAACTCTCTGCTTCAGAATTAATTTTTTCTTAATAGTCATCATCATTTTTGTGTAAAATGCTTAAGCGCGCTCTGTTAATCACATCTGTCACCACTCTAAAATCGACGAACCCATCTCAAACTTTCTTAAAATTAACTGTATAGGCTTCGGAAACGTTCGACAAGCGTTGGTGAATGTTAGACGGTGAAATTTTTTCTACAAGTATACATTGACATATCTTTGCTTCTGGCGTATCTCCATGAAAGGGATGTATTTACTAGAGTCGCACATCGTAAATATATGCAACAAGAGAGATGATAAAACTTTCACATAATTAATGTATAACTTCAGTTATCATAAAAATGCAATTTCCAATACTTTTTATCCATTCAGACAGAATAAAAAAATACATAACTTTTTGAAGCCCCTAAATTGTGTGTATATATATGTATGCGTGTTCGCGTATGAGTGTGTATATATATACACACATATACATATATATATATATATATTATATAATGAATTTTCAGTCTTTCTCTACCGCTATCCTTCAGTTGTTACCTCAACCTTCGCTATCTACACCACTTCATTTCCACTTCTACCAAGAAGCTTGTCAGATGCACTCACTCTCTCTCTCTCTTCTTACTCTTTATCGCCCTTTCCTTTCTTAAACTTACTACTCTGTCTATCCTCAAACTTTACTCCCACCATCACTTCTAACTTTCTAAATGTTACCACCTTCTCGACCTTCCTTATTTCACTACCCATCCCATCTCTAAATCAACTTCATTAACTATTGCTTCTTAAATATATATTGTATCTATTTATCTTCAACCTTTACTCTTAATGCTTCGTCTGTCTCTGTATCCCTCTCTCTTCTACTTTCCTAATGTTTTGCTTACACAACTGGGTTCCACTCTAGTGTAATGTTTTGCCTCTTTAATTTGTAATCACCGGTTGAAAAAATATTTTTTGTGTTGATTTTAAAATAAATCCTTGGTTCATGATGAATTCGTGTGAGCAAAAGTATCACCAACATTAAATATTTATGTATCGGCGTCGAAACACATTAATTACAAATATTTTTTTTTTCGTTTAAAATAATCCGATTTTTCATTTCAACGTTGTTGGGGATTTAAAATCAATTACACGAAATATTTATTTAGTGAGATCAAGTTTTAGCAACATTAAAAGAGTGATACATCCGATGTTTCTGTAACATGCAATTGTTTTCAGACTACTAGTAAATTGGTTCCTGGCTTGGTAGTGGCCATTTTGGTCGATGATACCATCTTTGGGTATTGCGAAGAACCACACCGACATTAAATATAAACTGGGTATAATATTGTTTTAGGAAAAGAAGAAAATAAACAGATATATAAAGAGATGCATAATAAAAATTGAAATAAATTAAATATTGTGAGAACAGCAGGGTCATAACAAGTGCTACCTATAACATAAAAGGAGTTTTGTAAATAAAAAATGGAGAAAAATATTTTATAACTGTAGTGGCGACTCACCCATGCCCAAGCGAGAAACTCTCCCGAATAGACTGAGAAGTACACTTCTCGGCGTCGTATGTGTTTTTCAGAGTACACGTCGAGGTTCCAAACTCGACAATTAGTCCGACAGAAACTGGGCCATTTCAATGCCCAGTTTGCTGTTGGATTGGGGTAAAATTATTTGTGTAGCTCTAGAAGGTCCCCCTTTTCAAGTCTTTCTTCACAGCTTCTGGAAGAAGTAAGTTTACTGCTTATTACCTGGGACGCCTCACCGAGGAATGCCGACGGGGCTACTTATGGATATTTTTGCAGGACTGAAATTCGTCTCTTGAAGCACTTACTCATTTCCCCACCTTCCAACCTTGTGTCACATCCTCTCGCAGTGAGGGAGAGGTAAATATCGGTCTGTGTTTCATAGTACACATAAGTCGAGGTTTTAATCTCGACAATAAGTCCGACGGAAACTCGATCATTTCGATTGTCTTTTTGTTGTCAGATTGAAGCAAAATGTTCTGTGTAACACTAATAGATCCACCATCCAAGACCTTCTGAGCGCTTGTTTTCTGAGGTGGTAATACCGACGAGGTCACTCAGACTTATTTTGCAGGGCCAGAGTGCTTCTGCTCTTAGGGCGTTAGCCCATATTCCCACCTCTAGCTTTTGTGTCACATCCTCTCGCGGTGGAAAAGTCGTAAATACTAATCCGTGTACTTTTTAGTATATAATCTTGGCGGTATGTACTACCACCGTTGCTCTTTGTATATTCTGTTTTGCTTCAATATAATTAATCTTTCTAACCTATATTTGTGTTTTTCCACAGTGACCATTCCGGGCCCCAAGACCTTGACGACGAAAGGATGGAATCCACAAAAAGATACCTACAACAATTTGACGAACGAGAATTTGAGACTTCACGACGGAAATTTAAATTTATAACGCCACATAGTTCTACAACTTGGCGACACACCTTCTAATTTAAAAAGGGACACTTACAATAACTTGGCTAATAATTCACACTTAAAACTAGCAAAATATTTGTTTCGAACAAAAAAGAGACATGTTGTCGGACATCGAAGAAACCATATTCAAGGTGCCATTGAAAATATTTCCATTTAAAACATTAAAAAGACTAAAGCGAATAGCATTTTCTCCAACCAAATAGTCTTTTTTTTCAGAAATAGAAAACATAAATTCTTTCAACGTACAATTATAAAACTGCAACTTGTTCGCAAGAAAATTCCACTCTTGAAAATAAAGTATACAAGTTAAACGACTTTAAAAGAATATTTCTCTCAAATATTATTACAACGGAACGAACATCAACGAAAAGCTGAGAAAGGGATTTTCAAACAGCAACAAGAATTCCTGAAACAACATTTGCAACAGTAGTAGAAAACTGGAAAAGACTTATTTAGCAAGAACAAGAAATATAACAGAATCGTGAATTACTTCTCTAAAGCTAAACCAATAAATCTAACACGGACAGTAAGACAGCGTTTTCGCAAAACACAATATGAGACACCATGGAGACGTTTTCCTACGACCGTGATCAAGACCAAACTTTAACGCATTGTTAAGAATTTATGAATTTCTCTTCGAACGTAAATTGCGAAGATTGGACGGATGCGAAAAATGTTTGTTTGCTTTTACTCCAGCTAGGAATTGTTGAACAGAGTAGATTCATAGATAAGTCGACCTAGAATACTACAGACCTGGAATTCCAGAAAACTGTTAAGTTACTTTCAAATCTTTTCAGTCCGAATACATCTATTTTTCATAAAAGATGGCGATGATTTAGCATTTGTTTTGGTCATAAACATACACTGAAACAACAATAGACTAGCAGAATTACCGGTAGATGATTTCACATGTACCATTTTTTTCGGCAATATGCCCATGATACGTCGCAAGCATCGGAGATGGTAGACGTTCAGTCTTTTCTTGTGACGAACATACGTGGTCCAAATCTCTACTCCACACATTAGGTTACTCAGAACACAGCATTCGTAGATGCGGAATCTTGTGCGAGAATTGAGGTATTTATTGAACCATGCTCTTTCACGTAGTCGGTTGAAAGTAGACGCTGCTCTACCTATGCGCGTTTGTAGCTCCTGTTCAATGAATACTCCCTTGTTGCTGTTGGAGGTCCACAAATGCAATATGGAGAGGTCTACGTTGTTCTCTCTATTTTCCCTGGGTTTGACATATCAGCCGAGTCTTAGACTTCCACGGCTGGGTCTTGGACTTCCACTGGTACCATGTAACCCCGTGCTAGCTGCCTCATAGTCGGGTCGTCGGCCACTAAACCGGCTCCCCCTCGAGGTGAGGAGGGTGTGGGGACACACAGCAGGACAAAAAAATAACCTATCAAATGGCGGATGAGCTTCTTATGAGCCAACAGCCATCTCCTGCAGCTAGAGTCGGTACCAACGTATCGATATTGTCTTTCCTTGGGTTCTACCAGCTCTGGTCAAGTTCCACTCGTGCCGCTTGGGCAACGCACGAGTTTCTTCGCCCAGGCTCTCGCAACGGTGGAGGATAGTTACGAGATAAAAGTCTAGTCAACGGTGGGAGGGGTTATTTAGCCCTAATGGGTGACTACCGCCCGCCTCAAACCAGGCAGTCCCTGGTCAGTAAGTTGCTACCCCGTCACGTCCGCTGCTTCGATGGGGGTGTAAGGCAAACACGGACGTTAATCAATCACCTATTGCAAATCACAATTCAAAGACTACTCTCCGACTCGGAAGTTGGAACATTTGTACACTGTGCCCGGGTTTCACGCATGACACGGATCTCAACCTTCGTGCACAAGGTCTTCCTCGCATTACTTAACCGTGAACTTGCCAAGCTGTCTGTCGACATTGCCACTCTACAGCAGACCAGATTGGCTGGAACTGGCTCCATCTCGGAACAAAACTACACTTTCGTCTGGACTGGAAAAGCAGAAGAGGAACATCGCATGCATGAAGTAGGTTTCACTGTGACAAACAAATTTCTCAGAGAACAGTCGACACTCCAGTCAGCATTTCAAAGAGAATTATGACACTGATGATCAACTGCGCCGATACACCAGTACACCTCATCAGCGTATATGCGCCAACACTGCCTAGCGAAGATCCTGTGAAAGATGAATTCTACGACTGTCTCAATGAAATACTGAGCAGGATCCCAGCCAGCGATCACATTCTAGTACTCGGAGACTTCAAGACCAGAGTCGGTGCAAACCATACTGCCTGGCCTGACATCATTGGTCACTTCGGTACTGGTAAAATAAATGAAAATGGTCAAAGAACTCTGGAGCTCTGTAATCAACAGGGACTGTATTGTAAACACCTGGTTCAAACAGAAAATGTGTCACCGTGTCTCTTGGAGACACCCTCGTTCCAAACATTGGCACCAATTGGATCTTGCATTGTGTAGAAAAAGAAACATCGATTCTGTCAAACGGTCAAGAACCTACGACCCGCCGATGGTGATACCGACCACTCACTCATGCTGATACAACTCGTTTTTCCGAACAAGAAACCTGCACCACGTAAGCCAAGACCACGTCGTAGTCTCAACACGGCTGCAATGAAGAACAACAACATCAGTGCGTTTCGTACTTCACTCGAAAATAAGCTGAGAGATTCTGCACCAGGGAAGAAGTGAACCTGGATAAATCCTGGGAAATCTCGCAAACTGCAATGCATGACGCTGCAGTCACATCCTTTGGAACCAAGCGGACGCCTTGCGAAGACTGGGTGGCTGAGAATGCAGAAATCTTAGAATCTCAACTACTGTCCAAAAACGATGCTCACAAGAACTATGTGAGCAAGCCGACACGCAGCACCCTGTCCAAGCTGAAAGAGGTTTGCAGTCAATTCCAGAAAGCTGCTCGGCACTGTGCAAACAACTACTACTGTGGTAAACTACGCGTGATGTATCGTGGACTCCACAAGGCAACTGGACCGAGCGCGAAGAAAGTTTGCCTTTTAAATCTAGTACAAGGGAGCTCATCATTGATTCTACGAAGCAGCTTGAACGCTGGGTGGAACACTACCCTGTACTATATGGCGAATTGCGCGACATCACAGTCACAGCTTTAAATTCCACTCCGAACTTCGACACCCTAGTCTAACTGGACAACACTCCAACTATATTAAAACTCGAAGAAGCTCTCCAATACACGATTGTAAGGAAGGCCCCAGGTACTGACGAGATTCCAGCAGACGTGCTCAAGTGCGACAATTCCTGCTCCCGCACTTGTACGACCTCCTTTGTACCAGTTGGCGCAACGGAAAATTTCCAACAGCTATGAAAGATGCTAAAATTGTTACTCTATTCAAGAAAAGAGACAAAGCAGATTGCAATAACTACCGTGGTATATCTTTACTCAGTGTCACCAGCAAAGTATTTGCTAGGGTGCTCCTTCCAAGGCTCCAGCAGATTGCAAACTGCGTTTATCCAGAATCGCAATGTGGCTTCCGCAGCGGCGCTCAACTACAGATGATATTTTCAGTGCGTAAAATCCAGGAAAGATGCAGAGAACAATGTAGACCTCTCCATATCGCATTTGTGGACTTCGAAAGCCTTTGACATGGTCAGTAGAGATGGTCTGTTTGCCATCCTACAAAAGTTACGCTGTCCACCAGCTCTTCTTAGTTTGACAAGATCGCTCCATGACAACATGACAGCCGCAGTCTTCTTCGAAGGTAACATGTCTGACAACTTCCCCGTGTGCAGTGGAGTCAAGCAAGGTTGTGTGTTGGCTTCAACACTGTTTGGCATCTTCTTTTCTGCACCACGCTTTTGGAAATCACGAGGACGAGGAATGTGGTGTGTTCGTTCATACTCGCTCTGACAGAGAACTTTTTAACTTGGCCCGCCTGCTCGCTAAAACCAAGATTCGAAGAGTCCTAATACTTGAGCTGCTGTTTGCAGACGATCCTACATTGGTCTCGAACTTCCCACGTAGACTCCAGCGGCTGCTTAACAAATTGAGCGCTGCTTGTGCGGAGTTCGCACTGGTAATCAGTGTGAAGAAGACAGTCCTGATGCGTCAGGGTGACGCATCACCATCAATGGCCACGAACTAGAGACTGTCGAGAACTTTGCATATCTTGGAAGCAACATCAACAAGGGAGTATTCATTGAACAGTAGCTACAAACACGCATAGGTAGAGCAGCGTCTACTTTCAACCGACTACGTGAAAGAGCATGGTTCAATAAATACCTCAATTCTCGCACAAAATGCTGCATCTGCGAATGCTGTGTTCTGAGTAACCTAGTGTATGGAGTAGAGACTTGGACCACGTATGTTCGTCACAAGAAAAGACTGAACGTCTACCATCTCCGATGCTTGCGACGTATCATGGGCATCATTTGGTGGGATAGAATCATCAACGAAGAGGTGCTAAGACGTGCCGGCAGCCGCTTCTAGTTTCAGATTGCTTGGACACCTGCGCAGAATGCCCGATGGTCGTCTCCCTAAGGATATCCTATACAGCGAACTGACAAATGGAACAAGAAGCTGCGGTCGCCCGGTTCTGCGCTTTAAAGATGTGGCCAAACGGGACATGATTGCTCTTGGCATCGATGTGAATGTGTGAAAGGAGCTAGCCGAAGATAGACCAGCATGGAGGCTTGCCTTAAGTAAGGGTGGCGAAAGACTTGAGAACCTTTGGTTCGAGAGCCTGGTGCAGAGAAGACAAAACTAGTGATTACCTTTACTGTTGCTTGCATTAATCTTTCGTAGATTGCTTTCCATATTACGCCAGGAAAGTGCACATCAAACTACTAAAAGGGAAAACAAATATGTCACAGTCGCAATATAAAGCAAATGATCACTTTTAATAAAAAATAAAAAATAAAAATGAAAATGCCCACATTTTCAAAACGATCAGGCTATCTAGAAATAGGAAAATACTCCCAAAATACAGATATTTTCTACTCGGATAAATAGTTTCTCGTCTAGGAATAAAACTTGTCAGAATTGTGGCAAACTTAGGCACAAAATGTAGCATTGTAAAATCAAACGCAAATTTTAAAACGCTTGTAGCTAGACATTAAAAACTCCAGCGAAAAGTCTGACGAACATTTACGCAAATAAGTAATTGTCAAAATATTAACCAAACCGTGAAATTACAGTTAGAGACTGGGTCGGATCTTAATATATTATAATATACTGGCCAACAAAAAGAAACTTTTACTGATTCACTATATTTTTGTCATGCTAAATCTAGAAATAACATCCATTTTGCTCTCGGAGGTCAAATTTTTTTGTAAATTTGAATTTAAAATTATACGACTTATATTTTTTAAAACAATGTTTTCAAGATTTACTAATGATGTTTCAATGGCAAAATGTCATTTTTTATGATAAAATTGCTGTATTCTAACAAAGAATCATGTACACTTCATGTACAGTACATGTAACTAAAAATGAAAATTTAATGTTTGCATTATTACGGTCTAAATTTTCGTTTTTTTATTGTCGCGAATGTTTTGGTGCTTACACATCTCTTTTTAAATTCCAACAGTAGTCCGCCATCATCACCATGTCCCACCTTCCCTGGTAGCGTGATTCCATTTCTCTCGAGTCCTGATGAAAGCGCTCTCTATGCTCATCGCTTAAAGAGCCAAGATTTTCGGGAAAGCGGTCCATGTGCGAGTACAGGTAGTGCATTTTTATGCTCATATTGCAGCCAAGGTTCCTAAAGGACACTAACATGTTTGCTACTAGATCTTTATAGTTCTCTGCTTTTGTGTTGCCTAGGATATTCATCACGACCTGAACAAAGCAATTCCGCACTTGTTGCTCAACAGGATTCATGGTCTCCTCAAATGCGGGAGAGTTTTTGATCAGCTGCCTAATTTGAGGACCATCAAAAATACCAGCTTTTAATTTTGCAGTTGACAAATTGGGGAAGGTTTTACACAGAAACTTAAAACACCGTTCATCTTTATCCAGGGCTTTTGTGAATTGCTTCATCAAACCGACATTTATGTGCAGTGGAGGAAATAAAATACGTCCCCTGTCAACTAGAGGCTTGTTTATCAGATTTGTTGCTCTACAAATTGCAAGCTCTTCACGTACTGGCCATTCTTTCTTCACGTGATGTTGAGTACGATCCCTACTATCCCAGAGGCATAAAAAGCATGGGTATTTGGTAAATCCAGACTGGTGACCAAGCAAGAAGTTGACCATTTTTAAGTCAACGCAAATCAGCCATTTATGTTGGTCATAAGAAATTTTTTCTAGGGTGTACTTAATTGCTTCATGCTGTTCTTTTAATGTTGTCGAATGTGCCAATGGTACAGATGCAAATTGATTTCCATTGTGTAACAACTCACATTTCAAAGACCTTTTGCTGCTGTCGATAAAAAGTCGCCAGTCCTCTGATTTGTATTCAGGTACGCCGAGATGTTTCAGTAGCTCTACTATGTCATTGCAATAGACTAATTCTTTTTCTTGAGCAAAATATCTTAAAAATTCCTGGTGCCTGGTACGGAAGAAACTTACCTTAATTGTACCATTTAGCATGTTCTTGTCCTTTAAACGAGATGCAAGAAGTTCGGCAGAGTCTTTTGGTAAATTTAAATCGCGAACAAGATCGTTTAGTTCGTTTTGGGAAAACAATTTTGGCTGCTCATCATTGTCATCGGGAAAGGATGCATCATGATGATCATCGGTAGTGGTAATGCTTTGAGTTTCATCCTGGCTACTGCTGCTTTCTTCAATCTTTGTATCTTCAAATGCAGGTACTGGAATTTCTTCACTATGAGGAGTAGCGCGCATAGCTGACGGCAGATTGGGATACTCCAGTGTTGTGCGATTTTTTCTGTTAAACCCCATGACATTGATAGCAAAAAGTAGCAATCGGTTGCATGATTTGAAAGCTCTCGCCAAATCATGGGGATGCCAAAGTTCATGGACTTTCGCGTGCCTTTACTCCATTGACGGAGATGCTCTGTGCATCTTTTGCAAACCATGTGAGGTGCCCAACTTTTGTCTTGATCGCCGAGCTTCATGCCAAAATATGCATAGTAAACGCGCTTGATAAAGGTGGTGACAGTATTGCGATTTGGTGCAAGTGTGTATTCACCACAAACATAGTAAAAAACATCTGCCTTATTTACACATATTCTTCGAGTCGCCATTGTATACCTGAAAAAAATTAAAAATTAAATTTGTGTACGTTGTCTCCATGAAATTTAAAGTCTGTATCAAAAAAAAATTCGGCACAATTATATCTATGTCCTGCGAACAGTTTTAATCGCACAGTAATGAAATAATGTGACTCTGAAACACACAGAACAAATGCGTAAGACTTACCTTCTCGTCTGCTTTCATATGTTGGTGTGTTTTAATAACAAGTTTTACTATTGAATTCTCGTATGGGCCAAATAAAGTCTTATCTTATCTTTAAATATCGCATAATCGCAAAACTTAGACTCCCTAATTAAAATGTAATCAAAAATTGTTTATTCAAATGCTTTCTTCTTTGTATTGCTAGTGCTAAAAATTTTAATTTGTTCAGGTAATAGAACTTTAAACGGTAAATGGTTAATACTTCTGTTGTACCTTTCTCGGGCATTTAAAAGTTAAAAAATAGAAAATTAACGATAGCTTAAAATGTCGACATGACCCAGCAAAAAGAGTGTTATTTTTGGATTCAGCACATCAAAATTGTCCAAAATCAGCTTATAAAACTGAGATACCAAATTTGCTGTTGACCAGTGTTATATTTTTATTATTTAAATTATAAATTTATATTATGAATTTATATCATAAATTTACATACGTGGGGAAACTGAACCAACCGACTTTGCAGAAAACACTAAATTCAGCCCAGGTGGTGATTGGCAATACGTTTGTTTTTATTGATTAATTAGATCTGTTAGTAAATTTGAACATAATTATTAAAAAGCTGAGGACGTACATTTTAAAAAACATTTAAATATATTTGGTTTGAATTGTTGTAAAGTTCGGAATTCATTAGCCAATATTTTAATCAAAATTATGTAAGCTGAAAACATTATAAGCGTCAGACTGGCTTCATAATAAAAAAAACATGAAATAAATGAAGACAGTGAAAGAAATAACTTGTATAATACAGAAATATGTTTTGAAATAATTGTATAATACAGAAATATGTTTTGAAATAACATTGGAACAATTAAAAAGTGATAAAAAACATAAAAGAGCTGCATAATAAAGAGGTTTTGTTTAAACCCAAACAAAAATCGGCTGAAATGTTCAGGGAAGAGCAAAAACGAATATCCGCTCGAGCAGAAAGTAGGATTCCAAAATATGAATATGATTCAACTTTACCCACTTCTAACATTACAGCTTTTTGTATAAACATAGAAATACTTAATCAAATGAAATTGCGCAATGGAATGGGTATCTTATGGAGAAATGAATAAATGATGTTACTAAAGAAACGCAGACGTTAAATCAAATTGTAAAGGATTAACGATATCGGCTATATCATACAAGGTACACGGCATTCTCGTAAACCACCACCAAAATAAAAAATTTTAAACTCAGACAGATGATACTAGATATACATTACACGTTGAGATCAACGATCACCGCCATTTTCGAAATGTTTGATCTAACTTACTCTAACTAGATAAGCGACGGTCGAAAGGAAAAAAATTCACCGACCACTACATATCGAGCCAAAACGGAAAAGATGTTTGCTAGTTTTTTTGTTTTTTTTTCAAAGTCAAAAGACTAAGAAAGGGTGTGTTATGTGGAACAATACCATGCATAATAGATAAACTTATCCGAACTGTATTAATAGACTTCGTAATTCGTAATATGCCATCTTGGCGGCACGTGCTATGATTTACTCTGTGTATATTCTACTTTGTTCCAATATAATTAACCTTTCTAACTCATAAATGTGTGCTCAAAACATTTATTTGCTAAACATAAGGATATAACATTTACTTTCAGTCATATATACACTGTTTTTTGGTGAATTACTTATCAATCACCATCAATGGCCACGAAGTTTTTAATTGTTTGCATCAATATATTCATAGTGTGAATGTGAAGAGTTGACAGTGTGACATTGTGTATGTGTGTTCACGTTGTTTTTGATACAGCGAGTATAACTAAGTAGATATTAGTTTTAGGTTTGCTGGACTCTTGCTAGTCTGTAAGAATTTGTACACGAACCGAGGAAGGATGGCATGTAAATCATTAAGTTCTTTTTTGCGGCTTGAATCTCCCTTAATGTCTTTCAGATGCGGACAACTTAAGAATTCTGACCCAATTTGTTAAAATTCTTGACGTTAGTACCTGCTTATTACATTTATGTAAATGTGTTTTAAGGTAGGTTTTGTGTTGATCTACCAAGCTAGAATAAACACCACCCCTAAAACAAATAAGAGACCTCCCAAAAAAGGTGGCCATAAAGTGGATTCTCATTTTACATTCAATTAATATAGAAAAGTGATACTCCACTTTTTTCTTATATATTTTTTTTTATTTTTTTATTCAATTTTCACCCCAAACAAGGCACAGTGCCACTGTGAAGCAGGGGGCTACCATCAGGGACTTAATTAGCGGGGACATTATAAAGGGAGATGAGTAGAAAGATGATTGTTAACATTACACTTGAACTTCTACATATCATTGCAGTTGGGAAAGCAGAATCCCGGAAGGGAGTTCCAAAGACCCGCAGTTCTGGTGAAGAAACTATTGGAGTAAAAGGCTTTCTTGCACCTAGGGATCTCTACTGTAAAGGGATGAGACTTAGTAGCTTGTCGGGTTTGTCGGGGGTAGTTACGTCGGGGAGGTACAAGTGTTTGCAGTTCGTCAGAGCATTCACCATTATTAAAGTATTTGTAGAACAGGCAGAGGGATGCAACATCTCGTCGATGAGACAGAGGCTGAAGCCTAGATGACAGTTCAGGACCTATCAGATTGGCGACTCTCTTTTGAACCCTGTCCAGGAGCGAGAGACAAGGAGCATATGCACTAGCCCAGATTTGACAACAGTACTCCATACATGGGCGAATGGTTGCCTTATAGAGGTATAGGATACTGGCAGGCGTAAGTAGTTTTCTAGCACGGTAGAAGGAGCCAACCTTCCTTGCAGCAGCCTTGACAATGCTCTCAATGTATCTATTCCAGTTCATATTCACTGTAAACGTTAGGCCGAGGAGTTTAAAAGAAGTACTTTTAGGTAATGTGTTCTTGGCCATTACTATTGGTGGTAGAGAAGGTTTCTTGTAGTTATTGAAGGAAACAAGCTTAGTCTTAGCAGCATTGAATGTGACCAACCATTTTTGTCCCCATTCCACTACGGATTGGAGGTCATGCCACTACGGATTGGAGGTTCTGCCATTTCCTTGGATATGTGTTCATTTGTTTTCCCCTCATATCTGTTATAGAGAGTGGTGTCATCGGCAAATATACCCATCTCCGAAACAATTTTATCAGGGAGGTCGTTTATGAATATCGGGAATAATAGAGGTCCAAGGATAGACCCCTGAGGTACTCCCGCATTTATGTCATATTGTTTGGATGTACGACCGTCGAGGACAACTTTGATTTTTCTATTACTTAAGACGGATTTAATTACATTATGAATTCTTCCAGTGATTCCATATGATCTAATTTTCCTTAGAAGACCATCGTGCCATACCCTGTCAAAAGCCTTAGATATATCGAGGGCCACCGCTCTACCTTCCCCTGTTTTATCCAATGAACGGTATATACGTTCAGAAACTACAGTTAAGATATCTGCTGTTGAACGGGCTTGCCTGAATCCATATTGTTTGTCAGTCAGGAGTTTAGCAGCTGTTAGGTGCTGGACTAGGGCTTGATTAACTAAGGACTCAAATATTTTGGCGAAAAGCGGGAGGAGGCTAATGGGGCGATAATTTAGTGGGTCAGTTCTTTCACCGGAATTCTTGAAGACTGGTACCACAGAGGCGGTTTTCCAGCAGTTGGGAAAACAAGATTCGTTAAGGCATTTACTGTAAAGTTTGGACAGAACTGGAGCAACCTCGGCAGAGCATTTTTTAACAGCAAATCCGGGATGAGATCTGGTCCACATGCTTTTGAGGTGTCTAGGTTTTTTATAATAGCATGTACCTGAGAAGGGGTGATTTTCAAATAGTCTAGTGTGACGTCTGTTCGCAGAGGAAAATCATTGGAAACTACTCGTTTCCTGGAATTTTACACGGTATTTTCGTTTTCAGCAACCTTAAAAATCTGTATTAGTGGTAATTCTAAACGATTTTTTAGGGTAGAAAGATACCGCACACTTACTGAAACATTTTATGGCTGTAAAAAATGTGCGAAAAAATGCACTGGGTGATGGAGGATCCCTAAATGTGCTACCTTAATAGAAAATAGCCGACTACGCAATTCAGATCATTATCTTTCCAATGAGTTTTCATTTGTTAAATTATGATCAATAGTCGCTGAGATTTGGAACTTAGCAAACTGACAAACTCAGTAATAAAGATGCTTCCAACTTTTTGTTACAGATTTTAATGTAACTTTATTTTCCGAGGCAAGCCGGGTTGAATCGCACTGCCGCATATTCCGTCTTAGGATTACATTACTTCAGTCCTTAAAACAGAATTTACAATTATCTAGTAGATTACATGATTCTATCAGTTCGAAGTTAGGGAAACCAAACTATTAGAAAGATGAAAAGCTTTCCAGCATATGGCGATTTTTTTCATTTTGCTGATTAGTGGTTTGATCGGGAGTAGTCAGGCTGTGATGGATTTGTTTATTGCAATGCATTAGCTTGTCGATCTGTTTTACGGAGTAGATAAGTCGATTATCAATTTGTCGATGGATAATATTAATACGATTGTACCTCGAGGATGATTCTTGGAATGTTTTTATTCCTCATATTCATATACTACCACCCTGATAAATTGAATCCAAGATGGTATATTTGCTGATGACTCCACGCTCTAGATTAGGCACGAGGGAAAAACGAATGAACCCATATACAAGACAATGACGGAAACTTTAGCAAACAATTTCAAGTTTGTAGTGGAATGATCTGTTATATCCTGCTTCCCGATTAAATGTATATCGTAATTCGCTTCTTGATTATCTCGAAGTCTCCGATTCTCATTACTATATAAAAATCGCTTTACTTTGTTCTTATTAACTATATTACTATTTCGAAGCTCGACACTTCAATTACGTCATCTTTTACGTTTGAAAATGAGGCAAACGTTTAATATTGTCTCCATTCGACCCGATTGTTATCCATCATTTTGGCCAGATTATTATTGTTACAGATTCTATTCTGATCAAATATTTACCTTTTTCAAAAGTATTTTTATTCTCAAATACCTCAAGTTTAAATATGCAAACTTTCATATTTGTCTAGCTAACCTACTCGCTAGCTAATTACAGGCCCCAATCTGTTAACTATGACTAATGAGACCAGAAAACCTTTTGAATAATTGTGATTGCATGACAGGAACGAAAATACTCTTATATGATATCATATAGTATATCTCAGATGTACTAAAGTAAATATTTAGGTGACCGAAATAGGATTTGTTTATGTGAAAGTGTTTCCTTTATAGTATCACTAATTTTACGAAAAATATATTTTTTTTAATTATCAGTTTGTACAAAACTAAAATCACAGGTTACCGCAGCAAAAATCTCTATATTTTAAACTGCCTTATAGTTATCAGTAATGAAAGTAACGCACTAAAGTAAAAATGTTGGTGACCAAAATAGAAAATGTTTTATTTTATTTATAATGGCGGAAAGGGAGCCATCACTTACTCCCCATAACGCTAGAATGTAATCTATAGTTTATGCTTTAAAATCCATATAATGCAAAATATAACGGGCGTTTATTAGAATTACCAACAAAATAATAAAGAGACGACAACAAATAAACATACAGCAATAAACATTACCAAAGGCAACCTATATTATTTAGCTGGCTTTTCATATAATTTGTGTGTGTTTTGACTTCTGCTCAGTTGTCGACATTAGGAATTGATGTTACTTTCTATTGAAATGGTTTTATTTGAAGTCGGGTTAAATATAATAATTATTGAAGGATTTTAAAGACGAATTTGTTAGAAAAAGACGTTATTCTGTTTTTGCCTTATTTTGACAGTAGTACTTTGGTAATAGACGCGCGGTCATCGCATCAGAGAGAAACATAATAGTTCCATCTTGATAAAATATTCATATATAATAATACTACCATACGGAAAACGTCGGTGGTCATAAAAACGGACTAATTACAAAATATTTGTAGGCAAGATAAACCGTGATTAGGCATGTCCAAATAATTTTTATGACTAGTAAAATATTTTATTTAATAAATTACATATTTTATAAGGTCATTTTCAATGTCTTAATCAGCATAATTATTATAAACTCTGATTGCTTGGAAAATTTTTCTTTCTTACTTTGTCGAATCTTATATAATTGCTGACATTAAACTATCTAACAAAAGCCATTTTGTGTTATTTGGATTCTTTAAACTACAGTTCCTATCTTGTGTTACATTTTCACAACGCAAAGACTCGTGGCATAGTGGTTAGAGTTCTTGAAAAAAATCAATTGTAAAATAATTTTCTGAAAGTTCGAAACTTTAATTCTCTATGCGGGCGACTGAAAGATACAATTGCGAATTATTTATGACCTCTATCTAGCCATGGCTGACGGAACGAGAGCATTCTATCTCCGTAAATAAAATGAATGGTTCAGTTCGAAAGTCCGTGCAGATTTTCGAGTTCCACAGAAACGTTCTCGAGTTCGAAAAGCTACATCTGGAAAAGTCGAAACTTACATCAAGTTAAACGTTATTTTATTTCATTTATATTTTTGTATCGATTCTTTAAAGCACTCTTTATGTACTGGTACATGGAAAGTTTACACATTCTAAAATTAAATTCTTAATTTATTTTTAAGATTTAAAAGTATGCATGTTCTCGCGTTTTCGTAAAAAGAATATTTTTCTTTATCCTTAACGTAAAGATAATAATCTCAAACTTCAAACGTAAAAGATTTAAAACAATGAAGCACATTCAAATTTCGGATTTCAATCTTCGTTATCGAAGGCATCCTGTGATCATTTTTTTGGTTTTGTTTATCTACGCATATTACCCTCCTACGACAAAATGAGTGTGTGCTAAATAGATTGCTTAGACTTTAAGGGGCCGAACAAGAGACAAATGAGGAAGGAGGGTATGAAGTCCTCAAAAATATATTTATACAACGAATATGAAAAAAGTTTACACACATATAAAGTGCATTATTCATTTATTAATCGGTGAAAATTTTATATTGATTAGATAATTATCTGATTTTTGGAAGATTCTTAAAGGTAGACTCTGTTATGAAAATCAAAAACACTCCATAAATTTGGCGGTTACTATTAAGGCCGTAGTACCTTTAAAAATCGGGAGATCCTATTTATTAAAAAGAAAGATAGAAGGTGATAACTACTACAAACATTAAGTTAAGATGTAGATGTTCTAATTTAGTGTTCGTATCACCTTCTTTCTTCCTTATGTACAAACAGTAGCTACAGTAACCAAATTACTTATATAAATACTTTGACAGTTTTAACAATAAGGTTACAATAATATCATTGTGTCTACTCAGGCTGAACGTCCATAGAATGCCCGGCAGCAATATATTAAATATTTAAGATGCCGCTGCGTAATTTTCACGGTTCCCGTTAATCTATATAATCCTCATAGCCAGGCACGTTATAGTTTGTACGGATCGGTTATTGTAAGAACGAAAGAAGTATCGTTAAACCAATATTTATTCTCTTTATCTCTGATATGTGAGAAGGCGTGGATGCAAAAACAAGAAGACATCAAATAAGGTAAATGAATGATATATTACTTTTTGTCTGTGATAGTTGTGACACACCAACTCAAGTAATATCGGACTGAGACTGAAATATGTAAATTGTATCGTTGTATGTGTTGCCTATTTGTACATTTGCGTTGCCTATTTGTACATTTGTGTTGGCTATTTGTACATTTGTGTTGGCTATTTGTACATTTGTGTTGGCTATTTGTACATTTGTGTTGGCTATTTGTACATTTGTGTTGCCTATTTGTACATTTGTGTTGGCTATTTGTACATTTGTGTTGGCTATTTGTACATTTGTGTTGCCTATTTGTACATTTGGGTTGCCTATTTGTACATTTGTGTTGCCTATTTGTACATTTGTGTTGGCTATTTGTACATTTGTGTTGGCTATTTGTACATTTGTGTTGCCTATTTGTACATTTGTTGTTGCCTATTTGTACATTTGCGTTGCCTATTTGTACATTTGTGTTGACTATTTGTACATTTGTGTTGGCTATTTGTACATTTGCGTTGCCTATTTGTACATTTGTGTTGCCTATTTGTACATTTGTGTTGGCTATTTGTACATTTGTGTTGGCTATTTGTACATTTGCGTTTCCTATTTGTACATTTGTGTTGGCTATTTGTACATTTGTGTTGCCTATTTGTACATTTGCGTTGCCTATTTGTACATTTGCGTTGCCTATTTGTACATTTGTGTTGCCTATTTGTACATTTGTGTTGGCTATTTGTACATTTGTGTTGCCTATTTGTACATTTGTGTTGCCTATTTGTACATTTGTGTTGCCTATTTGTACATTTGTGTTGCCTATTTGTACATTTGTGTTGGCTATTTGTACATTTGCGTTGCCTTTTTGTACATTTGTGTTGGCTATTTGTACATTTGTGTTGCCTATTTGTACATTTGTGTTGCCTATTTGTACATTTGTGTTGCCTATTTGTACATTTGTGTTGCCTATTTGTACATTTGTGTTGGCTATTTGTACATTTGTGTTGCCTATTTGTACATTTGTGTTGGCTATTTGTACATTTGTGTTGCCTATTTGTACATTTGCGTTGCCTATTTGTACATTTGTGTTGGCTATTTGTACATTTGTGTTGGCTATTTGTACATTTGTGTTGGCTATTTGTACATTTGTGTTGCCTATTTGTACATTTGTGTTGCCTATTTGTACATTTGTGTTGCCTATTTGTACATTTGTGTTGGCTATTTGTACATTTGTGTTGGCTATTCGTACATTTGTGTTGCCTATTTGTACATTTGCGTTGATTATTTGTACATTTGCGTTGCCTATTTGTACATTTGTGTTGGCTATTTGTACATTTGTGTTGCCTATTTGTACATTTGTGTTGGCTATTTGTACATTTGTGTTGCCTATTTGTACATTTGCGTTGCCTATTTGTACATTTGTGTTGGCTATTTGTACATTTGCGTTGCCTATTTGTACATTTGTGTTGGCTATTTGTACATTTGTGTTGCCTATTTGTACATTTGTGTTGCCTATTTGTACATTTGTGTCGCCTATTAGTAAAGAAAATGTCTATGTCAAGGCAACTCTGAGTATATTCCTTTCTTTCACTACTTTTTATCTTTTATATGCTATACATATATACACACATATTCGTCTATGGGCATACTAATCTGCAAAGACATTAATAATTATGATATGCTAATAGCCCCATTATTTACACATGTTGTCAACTAGTTGATGTACTCGTTGTTGACTAAATTAAAAGGAGCCTTTAAAAAATGAACTCCGATTAATGAAAGTATGACAGGGAATTTGGCTGTAAAGAGATAGCTTAAAACCTTTGAGGTATCAAAGCCAGAGCAAGCCCCGCAAACGAACATTAGGGAGCAGTACTGGGAATTTTTATTGGCACAAACGTATGGACACTGATTAGGGTTCTCCTATTATAAGTGCGCCCATCGATCCCACCTCCGTTGGTGAGAGTAAGCGATGTAAACTGTAAAAAAAACTCTCTCTTCCCATGGTGAAGTTATCATAACATGTTCTACATCAAACGGTGTGAGCTTGCATAGGGTCCCCATTTATAAGCAACATCCTTCAGGTCCCTACCCCGTTGGTGGGGCTGAGTGTTGTAGCCCATAAATACCTCCCCCATCCATATTTGGTAACTCTACAGATGTAAACCAAACAGTGTGAGCGTGCACAGAGTTTCCATTAATAGGCGACTCATTGGGGCCTCACCCTCTTGGTGGGGGTGAGCAGTGTAACCCGTAAAAAAATTCCCGTCCTCACGGTTGGTTATCCTGTCAAATTTTGTAGTCCCAATTGGAATGGTGTGAGCGTGCATGGGGTTCCCCCCTGGGGGCCCGCCCCTGTTAGTGTGCCGTAATTATATCGTACTCATATTTGCTCCTTCATGCGTCTTATCATTGCATGTGGTTAGTTTTGTATAATAGTAAACCATATAGGTGCATGTGTGTGTACAGACAGACACTTACACACACAGAGGTTGAGCTTTATTATATAGATGACGCGTAAGAGAATACTTTGAAAGGGAGAAGATATACGAGAGTAAACCTGGATTGGAAATTCGGCAGCAACATCTTTTTCACATTACATTTAAATTTCAGCATGTTGATACATTCGTGAATCATGTAGCAGAGAACATTTAAAATGGGAACGGTCCAAGCGAAAGAAGCTAGGAGAGTATTAAATCTACTGGTATTGTGAATGAAGAGGTAGGATTTTGATGAGGAGGTATATGTGTATTAAGTTCA